>NC_041227.1:106691667-106700605 GCF_002837175.3 Physeter macrocephalus | reverse complement strand
ATACTGTTCTCCATAGTGGCTGTATCAATTTACATTCCCACCAGCAGTGCAAGAGTGTTACCTTTTCTCCACACCCTCTCCAACATTTATTGTTTCTAGATTTTTTGATGATGGCCATTCTGACCAGTGTGAGGTGATAGCTCACTGTAGTTTTGATTTGCATTTCTCTGATGATTAGTTCTGTTGAGCATCCTTTCCTGTGTTTTTTGGCAATCGGTCCCATTTGTTTATTTTTGTTTTTATTTCCATTTCTCTAGGAGGTGGGTCAAAAAGGATCTTGCTGTGATTTATGTCATAGAGTGTTCTGCCTATGTTTCCCTCTAAGAGTTTTATAGTGTCTGGCCTTACATGTAGGTCTTTAATCCATTTTGAGTTTATTTTTGTGTATGGTGTTAGGGAGTGTTCTAATTTCATTCCTTTACATGTACATAGCTCTGTTTCTAAACAAACCACTCTGTTCCATTGATCCATTTCTCTCTGCCAGTACATTATTATTTTAATTACTCTAGCTTTTTAGTTCTAGGTTCATTGTTTAGTTCTAGGTTCATTGTTATTGTTAGGTTAATTCTAATTTTTTTTTTAACTTCTTGATTTTGATCATCTGCATGATCTTTAGAATCATTTTGCCATGGTAATAAAATTTCAATTGGGACTTTCTTTTTTTAATTGGGATTGCATTCAACATAGTGGGTGATTTGGGAGAAGTGAACATGCTTTGTTTCTCCATTCATTTAGATCTTTGTTGATGTTTTGGAAAGAGAAAATTATATCTTGCTTCATATAGGTCTTAAGTATTTCTTGTTAGATCTGAATAAGTATGCTATAGTTTGATGCTAGTGGAAATGGGAATTTTTTTACCATTATATTTTCTAATTGATGATTAATAAAGATTAATTTTTGAATGGTTATTCTGTGTGATGCCACTTTATTGAACTCCCTTATTCCAGTTATTTTCAGTTATTTATCTTAGGTTTTCTAGGTAGACATTTGAAATTAATTACTTTGTCTCCTTCACAAATTTTTACTTTTTCTGAATACTGTTGAATAGGAGCTACAAAAGTGAGCAAGAAACTAATTTCCATGATATTTGAGTCATTTTACATTTTTAATTTTTTAAAAGAAGCTAGCATTATCTTACTTAATGAATAAGTTTTACAGTTGACCATTGAACTACTCAGGTTTGAACTGCACGTGTACACTTATACAGGGATTTTTTATTTTTTCAGTAGCATACACTGCAGTACTATACAATCTGAGGTTGGTTAAATCCTTAAGTGCAAAACCACGGATGTGAAGGTCCTACTGTAAAGTCATACTTGGATTTTCCACCCTGTGGAGGATCAGTGTCCCTAACCCCCCACATTGTTCAAGGGTCAGCTGTATACCATTCCAATTCTTGTGAAACAGTTTAAGTAATAGAAACTTTATCTGTTCCTTGAAGGTTTGAAAATGTTTCATATGCCAAGTGATTTGGGCCTAGATCTTTCAGGAGAAGAGATATTTCCTACTGATTTTAATGTCTTCTAAGGTTGTTCTATTCAGGGTTTTGTTCTCTTCTTGAATAATTTTGTTAATGTACATCTTCCTAGAAAATGTTCCCTTTCATCAAGGTATTAAAATTTATCAAACATTAACATGGAATTTTTTTAGATTTTTAATCCTTATTTTTGATGATATTGCTTTTTATTTCATAGATGTACTGTACTTTATTTTTCTTTTTTTTTTTTTTTTGGCCACACCACATGGCTTCTGGGATCTCAGTTCCCCAACCAGGGATTGAACCCAGGCCTCCACAGTGAAAGCACTGAATCCTAACCACTAGACCACCAGGGAACTCCCAACACAATTTTTACAAGTAATCACACCCATAAGTTTCTATAGGTCATATTTTAATAATGACTCAACAGTATATAATGTTTCCTTATTTTAAAGTGTTTTAAATATTTTCTAGTTATATAGCTCCCTTTTGATTACTGATTTCTAGTTTAATTCCAGAGGTTAGAGAGCATATTCTATGTGGTATTGATCCTTTGACCATATACCCAGCATACAGTCAATTTTATGGAATGTTTCCCATCTTGTGGAAAGCATGTATATTCTACAGTTGTTGGGTCCAGTGCTTCCTATATGTCAGTTAGGTCACAGTTGTTTATCATGTGGTTCAAATTTTCCATTTACTTTTAGAATTTTCTATTTCATTAATCTTTCTTTGGTCACCTTTTATTGTATTGTCTGTTACTGAGAGAGAGGTGTTTTATAATCTCTATTTAGTTCTCTAATTTTCGCTTTACATATCATAAGGCTGTATTATTAGATGTATACTATTTAGAATTGTTGTATTCTGACAAGATATTGAATCGCTTCATTTCTAGAATGTTTCTTGCCTTAAAATCAACTTAGTCTAATTGTGTAATGGTTGGTGGTTTAGTTTGGTTTCCAATTATTATAAATATAGTTTTGTTGTTGTTGTTGTTGTTTAGCTGCGTTGGGTCTTCGTTGCTGTACACAGGCTTTCTCTAGTTGCGGGGAGTGGGGGCTACTCTTCATTGTGGTGCGCAGGCTTCTCATTGCGGTGGCTTCTCTTGTTGCGGAGCATGGGCTCTAGGTGCACGGGTTTCAGTAGTTGCAGCACACGGGCTCAGTAGTTGCGGCACGTGGGCTCAGTAGTTGCTGTGTGCAGGCTCCAGGGTGCATGGGCTTCAGTAGTTGTGGTGTTTGGGCTCAGTAGCTGTGGCTTGCAGGCTCTAGAGCTCAGGCTCAGTAGTTGTGGCACACGGGCTTAGTTGTTCTGCGGCATGTGGGATCTTCCCAGACCAGGGATCAAATCCAGTCCCCTGCATTGGCAGGTGGATTCTTAACCACTGCACTACCAGGGAAGTCCCATAAATATAGTTTTTTAAAGTTATAATTAAGATGCAATATTAGTTTCAGGTGTACAACATAGAGAATTATATTTTTATACATTATGCAATGATTACGACAATAAAACCAGTTACCACCCATCACCATACAAAGTCGTTACAATAATTTTGACTGTATTCCCTATGTATACATTACAGCCCTGTGACTTATTTATTTTATATCTGGAAGTTTGTACCTCTCAATCCCCTTCACCTATTCTGCATCCACCCTGCTCTGTCTCCCCTCTAGCAACCACCTGTTCTCTATTTATGAATCTGTTTCTGTTATATTTTGTTCATTTTATTTGTTTGTTTGTTTGTTTTTTAGGTTCCACATGTAAATGAGATCATACAGTATTTGTTTTTTTCTGTCTGAGTTATTTCACTTACCATGATATCCTTCAAGTCCATCCATGTTGCCACAGATGGCGAGATTCTTTTTTATAGCTGAGTAATAGTATGTATATATTATGTATAATATATATAACATTATATATATATGTTTATATATACATACCACATCTTTATTTATTCATCCATCTCTGGACACTTAGGTTGCTTCCATATCTTGGCTTTTGTAAATAGTGCTGCAACAAAATACATATATCTCTTTGAATTAATGTTTTATTTTTCTTCAGATAAATACCCAGAAGTGGAATTGCTGGATCATATGGTAGTTCTCTTTTTAGTTTTTTGAGGAACCTCCATACTGTTTTCCAAAGTGGCTGCAACAATTTACAATCCCACCAACAGTGCATGAGGGTTCCTTTTCTCCACATCCTCGCCAACACTGGTTGTTTGCTGTCTTTTTGATAATAACCATTGTTGACAGGTGTGAGGTGGTATCTCACTGTGGTTTTGATTTACATTTCCCTGGTTAGTGATGTTGAGCACCTTTTCATTTTCCTGTTGGCCATCTGTATATCTTCTTTGGAAAATATCTCTTCAGATCCTCTGCCCACCTTTTTTTTTTTCTTTTTTTGATAAATTTATTTTATTTTATTTTATTATTTTTGGTTGTGTTGGGTCTTCGCTGTTGCACGCAGGCTATCTCTACTTGCAGCGAGCAGGGGCTACTCTTCGTTGCGGTGCACGGGCTTCTCATTGTGGTGGATTCTCTTGTTGCGAAGCACTGGCTCTAGGCATGCGGGCTTCAGTAGTTGTGGTGCACGGGCTCAGTAGTTGTGGCTCGCAGACTCAGTAGTTGTGGCTCGTGGGCTCTAGAGCAAGATCAGTAGTTGTGGCACACGGGCTTAGTTGCTCCGCGGCATGTGGGATCTTCCCAGACCAGAGCTTGGACGCATGTCCCCTGCATTGGCAGGCAGATTCTTAACCACTGTGCCACCAGGGAAGTCCCCTCTGTCCATTTTTAATTGGGGTGTCTGTTCTTTGATAATGAGTTGTATGAGTGCTTTTTATATTTTGGATATCAACACCTTATTGGATATATCATTTCCAAATAACATCTCTCATTCGGTAGGTTGCCTTTTTCTTTTGTTGGTGGTTTCGTTCTCTGTGCAAAAGCTTTTTAGTTTGGTGTAGTCCCATTTGTTTATTTTTGCTTTTGTTACCCTTGCTTGAGGAGACATATCCAAAAAAATATTGTTAAGACTGATGTCAATGTGTGTGCTGCCTATGATTTCTTCTAGGAGATTTATACTTTCAGGTCTTACACTTAAGTCTTAAATTCAGTTTGTGTTTTTTTTGTGTGTGTGTGTATGGTGTAAGAAAGTAGTCCAGTTCAATCTTCTGCATGTAGCTGTCTAATTTTCTCAGCACCATTTATTGAAGGGACTGTCTCTTCCCCATTGTATATTCTTGCCTCTTATGTCATAGATTAATTGACTATGTAAGTGTGGGTTTATTTCAGGGCTCTTGATTCTGTTCCATTGATCTATGTGTCTGTTTTGTGCCAGTACCATACTGTTTCGATTACTGTAGCTTTGAAGTGTAGGTTCATGTCTGGGAGCATGATACTTCCAGCTTTGCTCTTCGTTTTCTCAAGATAGCTTTGAACAAACTGATCACTAGAAATGAAAACAAACTGATCACTAGAAATGAAATAGAATATGTAATTTTTAAAAACTCCCTATAAAGAAAAGTCCAGGCCCAGATGGCTTGTTTGAATTCTACCAAACATAAAAGAAGACCTTTTACTGATCCTTCTCAAACTCTTCCAAAAGACTGGAGAGGAGGGAACACTCCCAAAGACATTCTGTGAAGCCACCATCACCCTGGTAACAAAACCAGACAAAGATACCACGAAAAAAGAAAATTACAGGCCAATTTCTCTGATGAATATAGATGCAGAAATTCTCAACAAAATTTTAGCAAACTGAATCCAACAATACATAAAAAAGATCATATACCGTGACCAAGTGGGATTCATCCCCAGTTCACAAGGATGGTTCAACATATGCAAATCAATCAATGTGATACACCACACCAACAAAAGAAAAGACAAAAACTACATGATTATCTCAATAGATGCAGAAAAAGCATTTGACAAAATTCAACATCCATTTGTGATAAAAATTCTTACCAAAGTGTTATAGGAGGAACGTACCTCAACATAATAAAAGCTATTTATGACAAACCCACAACCAATATAATACTCAATGGTAACAAGCTGAAAGCCTTCCCACTAAAATCTGGAACAAGACAAGGATGCCCACTCTCATCATTTCTCTTCAACGTAGTATTGGAAGTCCTAGCCACAGCAATCAGACAAGAAAAAGAAATAAAAGTTATCCAAGTTGGAAAGGAAGAGGTAAAATTGTCATTATATGCAGATGACATGATACTCTATATAGAAAACCCTAAAGACTCCACACAAAAACTGCTAGAACTGATAAATGAATTCAGCAAGGTAGCAGGGTACAAGATTAACATACAGAAATCGCTTGCATTTCTTTACACTAACAATGAAATACCAGAAAGGGAATATAAAAATACAATACCTTTTAAAATCACACCAGAAGAAATAAAATGGGAATAAACCTAACCAATGAGGTGAAAATCTTATATGTTGAGAACTATAAAACATTAGTAAAGGTAATTGAAGATGGTTCAAAGAAATGGAAAGATATCCCATGCTCTTGGATTGGAAGAATTAATATTGTTAAAATGGCCATACTACCCAAAGCAATATACAGATTTAACCCAATCCCCATCAAATTACCCATGACATTTTTCACAGAACTAGAACAAATAATCCTAAAATTTATATGGAACTATAAAAGACTCAGAATTCCCAAAGAAATTCTGAGGAAAAAGAAGGAAGCCAAAGCAGTTCTGAGGAAAAAGAAGAAAGCAGGAGGCATAATCCTCCCAGACTTCAAACAATACTAAAAAACTACATTAATGAAAACAGCATGGTATTGGCACAAAAACAGATACTTACATCAATGGAACCGAATAGAGAGCCCAGAAATAAACCCACATACCTACGGTCAATTAATCTTCAACAAAGGAGGCAAAAATATAAATTGGGAAAAAGACAGTCTCTTCAGCAAGTGGGAAAGTTGTACAGTTGCATGAAATAAATGAAGTTAGGACACACCCTCACACCATACAGAAAAATAAACTCAAAATGGCTTAAAGATTTAAATATAAGACAAGACACCATGCAACTCCTAGAAGAGAACATAGGCAAAACATTCTCTGAGGTAAATTGTACTAGTGTTTTCTTAGATCAGTCTCCCAAGGCAATAGAAATAAAAACAAAAATAAACAAATGGGATCTAATCACACTTACAAGCTTTTGCCCAGCAAAGGCAACCAGAAACAAAACAAAAAGACAATCTATGGGATGGGAGAAAATATTTGCAAATGATGCAACCGACAAAGGCTTAATTTCCAAAATATACAGACAGTTCATACAACTCAACAACAACAACAAAAACAAACAACCCAATCAAAAAATGGGCAGAAGACCTAAATAGACATTTCTCAAAAGAAGACATACAGTTGGCCAATAAGCACATGAAAAAATACTCAACATCACTAATTATTAGAAAAATGCAAATCAAAATTACAATGAGGTACCACATCACACCAGTCAGAATGGCCATCATTAAAAAGCCTACAAATAACAAATTCTGGAGAGGGTATGGAGAAAAGAGAACCCTCCTACACTGTTGATGGGAATGTAAGTTGGTGCAGCCACTATGGAAAACAGTGTGGAGGTTCCTCAGGAAATTAAGAATAGAATTACCATATGATCCAGCAACCCATTCCTGGGTATATGTCTGGACAAAACTCTAATTCCAAAGGATACATGTACTTCTATGTTCATAGCAGCACTAGTCACAATAGCCAAGACATGGAAACAACCTAAGTGTCCATCAAAAGATGAATGGATAAAGATGCGGTACAGGTGGAGAGAAATGGCGGAAGAGTAAGACGCGAAGATCACCTTCCTCCCCACAAATACATCAGAAATGCATCTACACGTGGAACTGCTCCTATAGAACACCCACTGAACGCTGGCAGAAGACCTCAAGCCTCCCAAAAGGCAAGAAACTCCCCACAAACCTGGGTAGGGGAAAAGAAAAAAAAAAAACAGAGACAAAAGAATAGGGACGGGACCTGCACCAGTGGGAGGGAGCGGTGAAGGAGGAAAGGTTTCCACACACTAGAAGCCCCTTCGCGGGCGGAGACTGCAGGGGGCGGACGGGGGGAGCTTCGGAGCCGCGGAGGAGAGCGCAGCAACAGAGTGCGGAGGGCAAAGCGGAGAGATTCCCGCACAGAGGATCGGTGCCGACCAGCACTCACCAGCCCGAGAGGCTTGTCTGCTCACCCTCCGGGGCGGGCGGGGGCTGGGAACTGAGGCTCGGGCTTCAGTCGGATCCCAGGGAGAGGACTGGGGTTGGCTGCGAGAACACAGCCTGAAGGGGTTAGTGCACCATGGCTAGCGGGGAGGGAGTCCGGGAAAAGTCTGGAGCTGCTGAAGAGGCAAGAGGCTTTTTCTTCCCTTTGCTTCCTGGGACTTGAGGAAAGGGGATTAAGCACGCCACTAAAAGGAGCCTAGAGATGGGCATGGAGCTGCCGAAGAGACAAGAGACTTTTTCTTGCCTCTTTGTTTCCTGGTGCCAGAGGAGAAGGGATTAAGCATACCCCGTAAAGGAGCTCCAGAAATGGGCGGGAGCCGCGGCTGTCGGCGCGGACACCAGAGACGGGCGTGGGATGCTAGGGCTGCTGCTACCGCCTCCAAGAAGCCTGTGTGCGAGCACAGGTCACTCTTCACACCAACCCTCCCAGGCGCCTGTGCAGCCCGCCACTGCCGGAGTCCCAGGATCCAGGGATAGCTTCCCCGGGAGAACGCACAGCGCGCCTTGGGCTGGTGCAGCGTCACGCCGGCCTCTGCTGCCGCGGGCTTGCCCTGCATCCATGCCCCTCCCTCCCCCCGGCCTGGGTGAGCCAGAGCCCACGAATCAGCTGCTCCTTTAACCCCGTCCTGTCAGCAAAGAGCAGACGCCCTCGGACGACCTACACGGAGAGGCGGGGCCAAGTCCAAAACTGAACCCCAGGAGCTGTGCGAACAAAGAGGAGAGGGGGAGGTCTCTCCCAGCAGCCTCAGAAGCAGCGGATTAAGGATCCACAATCAGCTTGAAGTGCCCTGCATCTGTGGAATACCTGAATAGACAGCGAATCATCCCAAGTTGAGGAGGTGGACTTTGGGAGCAAGATATATTATTTTCTCCTTTTTCTCTTTTTGTGAGTGTGTACATGTGTGCTGCTGTGTGAGATTTTGTCGGTATAGCATTGCTTTCACCGTTTGTCCTAGGGTTCTGACCGTCCCGTATTTTTTTTTAATATAAAATTTCTCTTCGTAACAATAATTTTTTATTTTAATAACTTTATTTTATCCTACTTTATTGTATCTTCCTTCTTCCTTTCTTTCTTCCTTTCTTCCCTCCTTTCTTCCTTTCTTGCTGTCTTCCTTTCTTCCTCCCTTCCGTCCTCCCTTCCTCTCTTTCTTCCTCCCTTCCTCCCTCCGTTCCTTCCTTCCTCACTCCCTTCCTTCCTTCCTTCCT
>NC_041227.1:106688927-106691404 GCF_002837175.3 Physeter macrocephalus | reverse complement strand
GGGAACTACGAACCTGCAGCCTGTAAAAAGGAGACCCCAAACACAGTAAGATAAGCAAAATGAGAAGACAGAAAAACACACAGCAGATGAAGGAGCAAGATAAAATCACACCAGACCTAACAAATGAAGAGGAAATAGGCAGTCTACCTGAAAAAGAATTCAGAATAATGATAGTAAAGATGATTCAAAATCTTGGAAATAGAATAGACAAATTGCAAGAAACAGTTAACAAGGACCTAGAAGAAATAAAGAGGAAGCAAGCAACGATGAGCAACACAATAAATGAAATGAAAAATACTCTAGATGGGCTCAGTAGCAGAATAACTGAGGCAGAAGGACGGATAAGTGACCTGGAAGATACAATAGTGGAAATAACTACTGCAGAGCAGAATAAAGAAAAAAGAATGAAAAGAACTGAGGACAGTCTCAGAGACCTCTGGGACAACATTAAATGCACCAACATTCGAATTATAGGGGTCCCCGAAGAAGAAGAGAAAAAGAAAGGGACTGAGAAAATATTTGAAGAGATTATAGTTGAAAACTTCCCTAATATAGGAAAGGAAATAGTCAATCAAGTCCAGGAAGCACAGAGAGTCCCATACAGGATAAACCCAAGGAGAAACACGCCAAGACACATAATAATCAAACTGTCAAAAATTAAATACAAAGAAAACATATTAAAAGCAGCAAGGGAAAAACAACAAATAACACACAAAGGAATCCCCATAAGGTTAACATCGGATCTTTCAGCAGAAACTCTCCAAGCCAGAAGGGAGTGGCAGGACATATTTAAAGTGATGAAGGATAAAAACCTACAACCAAGATTACTCTACCCAGCAAGGATCTCATTCAGATTTGATGGAGAGATTAAAACCTTTACAGACAAGCAAAAGTTGAGAGAGTTCAGCACCACCAAACCAGCTTTACAACAAATGCTAAAGGAACTTCTCTCGGCAAGAAACACAAGAGAAGGAAAAGACCTACAAGAACAAACCCGAAACAATTAAGTAAATGGTAATAGGAACATACATATCGATAATTACCTTAAATGTAAATGGATTAAATCCTCCACCAAAAGACCCAGACTGGATGAATGGGTACAAAAACAAGACCCAAATATATGTTGTGTACAAGAGACCCACTTCAGACCTAGGGACACATACAGACTGAAAGTGAGGGCATGGAAAAAGATATTCCATGCAAATGGAAATCAGAAGAAAGCTGGAGTAGCATTTCTCATATCAGACAAAATAGACTTTAAAATAAAAACTATTACAAGAGACAAAAAAGGACACTACATAATGTTCAAGGGATCGATCCATGAAGACGATATAACAATTGTAAATATTTATGCATCCAACATAGGAACACCTCAATACATAAGGCAAATACTAACAGCCATAAAAGGGGAAATCGACAGTAACACAATCATAGTAGGGGACTTTAACACCCCACTTTCACCAATGGACAGATCATCCAATATGAAAATAAATAAGGAAACACAAGCTTTAAATGATACATTCCACAAGATGGACTTAATTGATATTTATAGGACATTCCATCCAAAAACAACAGAATCCACATTTTTCTCAAGTGCTCATGGAACATTCTCCAGGATAGATCATATATTGGGTCACAAATCTAGCCTTGGTAAATTTAAGAAAATTGAAATCGTATCAAGTGTCTTTTCCAACCACAACGCTATGAGACTAGATATCAATTACAGGAAAAGATCTGTAAAAACTACAAACACATGGAGGCTAAACAATACACTACTTAATAACGAAGTGATCACTGAAGAAATCAAAGCGGAATCAAAAAACACTTAGAAACAAACAACAATGGAGACACGATGACGCAAAACCTATGAGATGCAGCAAAAGCAGTTCTAAGAGGGAATTTTATAGCAATACACTCCTACCTTAAGAAACAGGAAACATCTCGAATAAACAACCTAACTTTGCACCTAAAGCAATTAGAGAAAGAAGAACAAAGAAACCCCAAATTTAGCAGAAGGAGAGAAATCATAAAGATCAGATCAGAAATAAATGAAAAAGAAATGAAGAAAATGATAGCAAAGATCAATAAAACTAAAAGCTGATTCTTTGAGAAGATAAACAAAATTGATAAACCATTAGCCAGACTCATCAACAAAAAAAGCGAGAATACTCAAATCAATAGAATTAGAAATGAAAAAGGAGAGGTAACAAGGGACACTGGGGAAATACAAAAGATCATTAGAGATTACTACAAGCAACTGTATGCTAATAAAGTGGACAACATGGAAGAAATGGACAAATTCTTAGAAATGTACAACCTGCCGAGATTGAACCAGGAAGAAATAGAAAATATGAACAGACCAATCACAAGCACTGAAATTGAAACTGATTAAAAATCTTCCAACAAACAAAGGCCCAGGACCAGATGGCTTCACAGGCGAATTCTATCAAACATTTACAGAAGAGCTAACACCTATC
>NC_041227.1:106687916-106688830 GCF_002837175.3 Physeter macrocephalus | reverse complement strand
TATCCTTCTCAAACTCTTCCAAAAGATAGAAGAGGGAGGAACACTCCCAAACTCATTCTATGAGGCCACCATAACCCTGATACCAAAACCAGACAAAGATGTCACAAAGAAAGAAAACTACAGGCCAATATCACTGATGAACATAGATTCAGAAATCCTCAACAAAATACTAGCAAACAGAATCCAAGAGCACATTAAAAGGATCATACACCATGATCAAGTGGGGTTTATCCCAGGAATGCAAGGATTCTTCAATATACTTAAATCAATCAACGTGATACACCGTATCAACAAACTGAAGGAGAAAAACCATATGATCATCTCAATAGATGCAGAGAAAGCTTTTGACAAAATTCAACACCCATTTATGATAAAAGCGCTGCAGAAAATAGGCATAGGGGAACTTTCCTCAACATAATAAAGGCCATATATGACAAACCCACAGCCAGCGTCGTTCTCCATGGTGAAAAACTGAAAGCATTTCCACTAAGATCAGGAACAAGACACGGTTGTCCACTCTCACCACTCTTGTTCAACATCGTTTTGGAAGTTCTAGCCACAGCAATCAGAGAAGAAAAAGAAGTAAAAGGAATCCAAATCGGAAAAGAAGAAGTAAAGCTGTCACTGTTGGCAGATGACATGATACTATACATAGAAAATCCTAAGGATGCTACCAGAAAACTACTAGACCTAATCAATGAATTTGGTAAAGTAGCAGGATACAAAATTCATGCACAGAAATCTCTGGCATTCTTATACACTAATGATGAAAAATCTGAGAGTGAAATTAAGAAAACACTCCCATTTACCATTGCAAGAAAAAGAATAAAATATCTAGCAATAAACCTACCTAAAGAGACAAAAGACCTGTATGCAGAAAATTATAAGAAACTGATGAAAGAAATTAAAGATGA
>NC_041227.1:106609091-106687193 GCF_002837175.3 Physeter macrocephalus | reverse complement strand
CATTCCTGCCTCCTTTATCAAAGATAAGGTGACCATATGTGCGTGGGTTTATCTCTGGGCTCTCTATCCTGTTCCATTGATCTATATGTCTGTTTTTGTGCCAGCACCATACTGTCTTGATTACTGTAGCTTTGTAGTATAGTCTGAAGTCAGGGAGCCTGATTCCTCCAGTTCCGTTTTTTGTTCTCAAGATTGCTTTGGCTATTCGGGGTCTTTTGTGTTTCCATACAAATTGTGAAATTTTTTGTTCTAGTTCGGTGAAAAATGCCAGGAAGACCTAAATAGACATTTCTCCAAAGAAGATATACAGATTGCCAACATACACATGAAAGAATGCTCAACATCATTAATCATTAGGGAAATGCAAATCGAAACTACAATGAGATATCATCTCAAACCGGTCAGAATGGCCATCATCAAAAACTCTAGAAACAATAAATGCTGGAGAGGGTGTGGAGAAAAGGGAACACTCTTGCACTGCTGATGGGAATTTAAGTTGATACAGCCACTGTGGAGAATATTATGGAGGTTCCTTAAAAAAGTACAAATAGAACTACCATACAACCCCACATTCCCACTACTGGGCATATACCCTGAGAAAACCATAATTCAAAAAGAGTCATGTACCAAAATGTTCATTGCAGCTCTATTTACAATAGGCAGGACATGGAAGCAACCTAAGTATCCATCCTCAGATGAATGGATAAAGAAGATATGGCACATATATAAAATGTAATATTACTCAGCCATAAAAAGAAATGAAACTGAGTTATTTGTGATGAGGTGGATAGACCTGGAGTCTGTCATACAGAGTGAAGTAAGTCAGAAAGAGAAAAACAAATACCGTATGCCAGCACATATATATGGAATCTAAGGGAAAAAAATGTCATGAAGAGACTAGGGGTAGGATGGGAATAAAACACAGACCTACTAGAGTATGGACTTGACGATATGGGAGGGGGAAGGGTAAGCTGTGACGAAGTGAGAGAGTGGCAATGACATATATACGCTACCAAATATAAAATAGATAGCTAGTGGGAAGCAGCCGCATAGCACAGGGAGATCAGCTCGGTTCTTTGTGACCACCTAGAGGGGTGGGATAGGGAGGGTGGGAGGGAGGGAGAAGCAAGAGGGAAGAGACATGGGAACATATGTATATGTATAACTGATTCACTTTGTTGTTAAGCAGAAACTAACACACCATTGTAAAACAGTTATACTGCAATAAAGATGTTAATAAAAAAAGATGCAGTACATATATACTATGGAGTATTACTCAGCCATAAAAAAAGAACAAAATAATGCCATTTGCAGCAACATGAATGCAACTAGAGATGGTCACACTAAGTGAAGTAAGTCAGAAAGGGAAAGTCAAATACAATATGACATCACTTATATGTAGAATCTAAAATGTGACACAAATGAACCTATCTACAAAGCAGAAACAGACTCACAGACATAGAGAACTGACTTGTGGTTGCCAAAGGGGATTTGTGGGAGGGTTGGACTGGGGATTTGGGGTTAGTAGATGCAAACTATTTTATGTAGAATGGATGGACAACAAGGTCCTACTATATAGCACAGGGAGCTATATTCAATGTCTTGGGATAAACCACAATGGGAAAAGAATATAAGAAAGGATATATATATCCTTTATATATATATCCTAAAAGATTGCTTTGGCTATTAGGCGTCTTTTGTGGTTCAATACTAATTTTAGGATTATTTGTTCTAGTTCTGTGAAAAATGCCATTGATATTTTGATAGGGATTGCACTGAATCTGTAGATTGCTTTCGGTACTATGGACATTTTAACAATATTGATGCTTCCAATCCATGAGTACAGTATATCTTTTTATTGTTTTCTGTTGTCTTCAACTTTTTCCTCTGTGTCTTATACTTTTCAGAGTACAGGTCTTTCACCTCTCTGTTTAAATTTATTCCTAAATATTTTATTCTTTTTGATGCAGTTGTAAATGGAATTGTTTTCTTGATTTCTCTTTCTGATAGTTCATTATTAGTGTACAGAAATGCAACAGATTTCTGTATATTAGTTTTGTATCCTGCAACTTTACTGAATTCATTTATTCATTCTAGTAGTTTTTTGGTGGCATCTTTGGGGTTTTTTTATATATAGTATCAATAGTGACAGTTTTACATCTACCTTTCCAATTTAGATGCCTTTTATTTCTTTTTCTTATCTGATTGCTCTGGCTGGGACCTCCAATACTGTTTTGAATAAAAGTGGATGCAAGAATGAGCATCCTTGTCTTGTTCCTGATGTTAGCAGAAATGCTTTCAGCTTTTCAGTGTGGAATTGGATGTTGGCTGTGGTTTTCTCATGTATGGCTTTTATTATGTTAAAGTATGTTCCCTCTATATCCACTTTGTGAGAGTTTTTATCTTAAATGGATGTTGAATTTTGTCAGCTGCTTTTTCTGCATCTTTTGGGATGATCACATGGATTTATCCTCTGTTTTGTTCATGTGGTATATCACATTGTTTTATTTACAGATGTCAAACCATCCTTGAATCCCTGGAATGAATCCTAATTGATCATGGTGTATGATTCTTTTAATCTGTTCTTGAATTTGGTTTGCTAATATTTTATTAATTTTTGCATCCGTGTTTATCAGGGACATTGTCCTATAATTTTTTGTATGTGTGTTGTGTCTTTGTTTTTGGTCTCAGGGTAATGCTGGCCTTGTAAAATGAATTTGGAATTGTTGCCTTCTCTTTAGTTTTTTAGTGTAATTTGAGAAGTATAGGGATTAACTCTTCTTTTAGTGTTTGGGAGACGTTACCTATGAAGCCATCTGGATCTGTACTTTTGTTTTGGGGGAGTTTTTTGATTATGTATTAATTTCCTTACTAGTAATCAGTCTATTCATATTTTCTATTTCTTCATTACTCATTCATGGAAGATTGTCTGTTTCTAGGAATTTATCCATTTCTTCTAGGTTGTCTAGTTTGGCATATCATTTTTCATAGCATTTTCTTATGATCCTTTGTATTTCTGTGGGTCCATTGTAATTTCTCCTCTTTTATTTCTGATTTAATTTATTTGGAGTTTATTATTTTCTTGATGCATCTGGCTAAAGGTTTGTCAATTTTGTTTATCTTTTCAAAGAACCAACTCTTAGTTTCATTGATCCTTTCTATTGCTTTTTAAATCTCTATTTCATTTACTTTTGCTCTGATCTTTCTTTCCTTCTACTAACTTGTTCCTCTTTTTCCACTTCCTTTAAATTTACACTTAGATTGTTTATTTGAGATTTTTTTCTTGTTTCCTGAGGTAGGCCTTTATTGCTATAAACTTCCTTCTTAGAACTGCTTTTGCTGCATTGCATAGATTTTGCACAGTTGTGTTTCCATTTTCATTGTCTCAGGGTATTTCTTAAAATTTCCTCTTTGATTTCTTCATTGACTCATTGTTTGTTTAGTTGCCTGGTGTTTAGTTTCCACCTGTTTTTTACAATTTTCTTCTTGTAATCTTTCTCCTGTGGTCAGAAAAGTTGCTTGGTGTGATTTTAGTCTTCTTAAATTTACTGAGACTTGTTTTGTGGCCTAACATATGATCTGTCATGGAGAATGTTCCATGTGTACTTGAAAGAATGCATGTTCTGCTGCTTTTAATGGAATGTTCTATATATATCTGTTAGGTTCATGTGATCTAATGTGTTGTTTAAGGCCAGGGTTTCCTTATTGATTTTCTGTCTGGATGACTGTCCATTGATGTAAGTGGGTAATTAAAGTCCCCTATTATTGTATTGCTATCTACTTCTCCCTTTATGTCTGTTAACATTTGCTTTATATATTTAGGTGATTCTGTGTTGGGTGCATAAATGTTTACAAGTGTTATATTCTCTTATTGGATTGACCCCTTGTCTTTTGTTACAGTCTTTATTTTAAAGTCTATTTAATCTGATATGAGTATTGCTACCCCAGCTTTCTTTTGTTTCCATTGTATGGAATCTCTTCCCATCCCTTCACTTTCAATCTATTTGAGGCTTTAGATCTAAGGTAAGTCTCTTGCAGGCAGCATATAGATGGGTCTTTTTTTTTTCTTTAATCGGTGGCTTTTGATTGGAGCATTTAGTCCATTTACACTTAAAGTAATTATTGATAGGTATGTATTTATTACCACTTTAGTTGTTTTCTGGTTGTTTTTGTAGTTCTTCTCTGTTCCTATTTTCTTCTCTTGGTTTGTTTCTTTGTGATTTGTTGGATTTCTTTAGTTTATATTTGGATTCCTTTCTTTTTATTTTTTGTGTCTCTATTAAAGATTTTTGGTTTGTGGTTGCTGTGAGGGTCTTATTTATCGACCTGTGTATAGCCGTCTGTTTTAAGCTGATAGTCACTTAATTTCGAAGGCATTATAAAAACACTACTTTTTTATTCTTCTCCACTCATTTTATGTTTTTGATGTCATGTTTTCCATCTTTTTATTCTCTGAATCCCTTAACTACTTACTGTAGTTACAATTGATTGTATTACTTTTGTCTTTTAACCTTTGTACTGGCTTTTTATTTATTTATTTTTATTTTATATTTTTTTTGCGGTACACGGGCCTCTCACTGCTGTGGCCTCTCCCGTTGCGGAGCACAGGCTCCGGATGCACAGGCTCAGCGGCCATGGCTCACGGGCCCAGCCACTCCATGGCATGTGAGATCCTCCCGGACCAGGGCATGAACCCGCATCCCCTGCATCGGCAGGCAGACTCTCAACCACTGCACCACCAGGGAAGCCCCTGTACTGGCTTTTTAAATGGCTGATCCCTTGCCTTCACTATATATTTGCCTTTACCAGTGTGATTTTTTTTCCTTCCATATGTTGTCTTATTTCTAGTTACAGCCTTTTCTTTTCTGCTTAAAGAAGACCTTTTAACATTTCTTGTCTGGCTGGTTTAGTGGTGATGAACTCCTTTAAGTTTTTGTTTGTCTGGGAAACCCTTTATCTCTCCTTCAGTTTTAAATGATAACCTTGCCAGATATTCTATTTTATAATTTTTTTTCTTTCAGCATTTTAAATATATTATGCCACTCCCTTCTGGCCTGTAAATTTTCTGCTGAAGAATCAGCTGATGGTCTTATGTGGTTTCCCTTGTATGTGATTAGCTATATTTCTCTTGCTGCCTTTAAGATTCCCTCTTTTGCCATTTTAATTATAATATATTTCAGTGAGAATCTCCTTGGGTTCATCTTTTTGGGGACTCTGTGTTTCCTGTACCTGGATGTCTGTTTTCTTTTCCAGGTTAGGGAAAATTTTATTGCATTTTTTTCTTCAAATAAGCTTTTATTTCTACAAATAAGTTTTTTGGCCCTTTCTCTCTTCTCTTTATGGGACCTCTATAATGTAAATGTGGTACTCTTGATGTTGCACTAGAGGTCTCTTAAACTCTTCATTTTAAAAAATTCTTTCTTCTTTTTGCTGTTCTGATTGTGTGATTTCCACTATTCTGTCTTCCAGATCACTTATCTATTCTCCTTTATTATCTAATATGCTGTTGATTCTCTCTGTTGTATTCCCTCTATTGTATTGTATTCTTCAGTTCTGATTGGTTCTTATATTTTCTAAGTGTTTGTTGAAGTTCTCACTGTGTTCCTTCATTCTTCTGAGTTTGGTAAACATCCTTATGTCCATTTCCTTGAACTCTTTATCAGGTAAATTATTTATCTCCATTTCATTAAGGTTTTTTGGGGGGGGTTATTTTGATCCTTAGTTTGAAACATTCCTCTGTCTCCTCATTTAATTTGGCTTTCAGTTTTTGTTTCTGTAAATTGGGCAAAATAGCTACCTCTGTGGTTTTGAAAGAATGGCTTGTAGAGGAACATTCCCTGTGTAGACTGCTTGTGCCTGGTGGCTTTGACAGGCTGGATAGAGCTAGAGCAGGCAGTCCATGGAGAGTGCAGCACCTGAGGCCACCTTGGCAGGGTGGCTGGGGCTAGAATAGGCACAGGCTGGAGGAAGCCCTTGGTGAATGCTGCATCTGAGGCCACCTTAGTGGGTTGGCTGGGGATGGAGTTGTTGCATGCCAGGGTTAGTCCCAGGGGAGTGCTGCACTCAAATCTGCCTTCGTGGGGCAGCTCGGGCTGGAGTGGGCATGGGCCAGGGGAGTCATGGGGGAACTCAAATGATGGCAGTTGCTGGCCCCTCTGACCCCAGAGAGATCTCCAGGAGTTCCTTGCTCATTTGCAGAAGCTCTAGGGTTAGCAGAAGCTCTAGGGTTAGTCCAGGTGCCCTTTAAACTCCTGTATTTTGGTCGTGTCCCAGGGTGGGTGAGTCTGTGCTCAGGCCCCTCAGAACATCTCTCCCTACTGCAGGTCAGGGTGGGGTTCTCATGGATACCATGTTTCCATCTTTACTACCCATTTCTACGTGGTCCTTCTATGTGCAGTAGCTGTCCATTCAGCCTTCAGGTCTTCAAAATAAATTTCTCTATATGTAGGTGTAGATTGGGTGTGTTCGTGGGAAGAGGTGAACTCAGGGTCTTCCTATGCCACTATTTTGGAACCCTCTTAAATATTTTTCTTTTTATAAGGAAACCTATTATATAACTCTTTTAAATATATCTAATGAAATCTAATACTATAATTTTTGGTACCCATAATTATCTTTTAAAAGAAAATTCAGGCATCAGTTCTTATTCTCAGAAATTTATCATCTTTCCTTTTCCTCTGTTAACCTTACTTCTCTTCTATATTGCCTTAGAACGTTACCCTGATATGTTATAATTTCAAGTTTAAAAATCTTTCATTGATCACCCTATCATTTTGTTGCCAAAAAATTTAGGTAAATTGTAATGTATTTGTTTCAATTTACTATGTTCATTAGATTTTGCATATTAAAATTTTCTTCTGATTTGAGTAGTAATTATATTATTGATTCACAATCAAAAAATATAAATATGATATAAATTTTGTAATTTTGTTATATTATTTTTATAAAGGTAATTTTTTTAATGTAAATTCATATTTCAGTGGGATGGAAGGATTATTTTCAGTCCAGCTCTGTCATTTATAAGATTTCCATATTTGCATGGGCATTTCTGAGCTCTTTATTCTGCTGGTTTATTTGGCTTCATAAGTCTTGATATCTGCTAAGACACATTTTCCCACCTTGTTCTTCGTTTCAAATATTACTTTGGCTTATCTTATCCGTATACATTTTTGCTAAAATCTTGCTACGTTGACTTTATAGACTATTATAACTGATGAACCTACACTGACACATCATAATCACCCAAAGTCCATAGTTTACATTACAGTTCACTCTTGGTGTATACATTCTGTGCGGGTTTGGACAAATGTATAATGACATGTATCAATCATTATTGTATCATACAGAGTATCTTTATTACACAAAATATTCTCTGTTCACTGCCTGTCATCTCTCCACAACCTTGCCCCCTCCACCCATAGCAACCACTGATCCTTTTATTGTCTCCATAGTTTTGCCCTTTCCAGGATGTCATATACTTGGAATCATACAGTATATAGTCCTTTCAGATAGGCTTCTTTCATTTAGTAATATGCATTTAAGGTTTCTCTATGTCTTTTCATCTCTCTTATCTGGATGTTTATTTATCCATTTACCTACTGAAGAACATCTTGGTTGCTTCAAATTTTGATAATTATGAATAAAACTACTATAAACGTCATGTGCAGGTCTTTTTGTGGACATAAGTTTTCAACTCCTTTGGGTAAATACCAAGGAACTCAATTGCTGGATCATATGGTAAGAGGATGTGTAGTTTTGTAAGAAACTGCCAAACTGTCTTACAAAGTGGTTGTACCATTTTGCATTCCCACCAGCAATGAATGAGAGTTCCCATTACTGGGAATGAGAGTTTCCAAAGACCTGGTTGTTTGGAAACTCAGGAGATTACCTAGTTCTCCCAGAATTGAGGCACTGATTTAGCAGATCTGATTTACTCTAAATGTAGCATTTAGAGTAGGAAGACTGAAGCTGTAAGAGCACGGTTTTCCTTCCACTCATCCAGGAAAGGCAAAGGTGGTTGGTTGGCTTACAATATATGTCAAGTAGGGAATTCAGAGTACTTTGTATGAGCATGCAAAACTTTCTTAGCAACTGCAAAGAAATACTCATGTTCCAAATTAGTAATTTACTTCCTTTTTGCCAATATGATTTTAGGGCAAATAAGAATGTATTCAATCTGTGGCATTTTGATAGCAAAAGCAAAGTGCTGATGGTAATGGTGCAAGGCCCACATGCCAATAATTTCCTGTTTGTGGCTTCAGATCAAATATTGTACAAGAGTCATTATATCAGTTTACAAGAATTCTTTTGTTGTATTCTGCTTGTCAACACACAGAAGAATCCCCATAAAATGACCTGAATCCACAAATCCACAGTAAGAATGCATTTTACTTCACCACACTCACATATGTAACTGAAACAAAAGTCTCAAAGCATTACTTACCTTTTCTACATCCTTGTGTTCTTATTTAATATTCAATTTAATTTCATTAAATATTTGGTCTTATAATTTACTAATGAGTTATGCACCACAGTTTGAAAATACTGTAAAAATCATTACCTGTCAAACAGCTCACCAGAAACAAATTTAAAAATATATATTTTTTAGTATTTTTCCAATTTTTTTTTTTTTAGTTGAAAAACAGTATAGTGCCTCATGTGAAATAGTATATCACTTAATCTGAGGTCAGGATGCTGACATGACATTCTGTGAAGGTGAGGAAATTCCCCTCTGGTCATCCCTTCAACCATCTCATCTTAAACAACAGAGTCAGATTTTATAATCCATCGGTTAGGGATGCTTGTTTTTTACCCATATGTTTCCTTTTTTTGGCTTGTATTTGTCTTAATTTATTTTTTAAAAATATTTTTACGGAAGCATAATGGACACAGTAATAAATAGAATCATACTGATGAACTTATTTGCAAAAGCAGAAATAGAGGCACAGATGTAGAGAACAAATGTATGGACACCAAGGGGGTAAGGGGAGGGGTGGGATGAATTGGGAGATTGGGATTGATATATATACACTACGACGTATGAAATAGATGACTAATGAGAACCTACTATATAGCACAGGGAACTCCACTCAGTGCTCTATAGTGACCTAAATGGGAAGGAAATCCAAAAAAGAGGGGATATATGTATACGCATAGCTGATTCACTTTGCTGTACAGCAGAAACTAACACAACATTGTAAAGCAACTATACTGCAAAAAAAAAATTAAAAAAAAGAATCATACAGTATGTACTCTTTTGTAACTAGCGTCATTTGCTGATCATTCTGTCTGACTCATAAGATTTCTTGAGATACTATCTTTTAAGAATAAAGAATTGCTGAGCCAGTATAGTCAGTCCTACTTTTGTTTAGTTGACAAAAAACATTTGGTTTTGTAATAATATGGCGTTTAGAAGCAAAAATATAATTATCTTTCTGTGATTCTAGTCATCATTGCTATATTAAAAAATTCACACAGTGCTATACCTGTGACTGGCACAAGATTACACCCAGAAAAGGCAAGGTTGGAGCCTACATTTAGCAGTATTCTAAAATTAGCAACAGCAGACTGCAGTCCATGATATTGCAATGGCTTTAACCAAGTACCATAAATGGATTATATTAAAATCACAGAACACCATAAGTATCTGAATGTAGACTTTTCACAATTGGGGTTCATGCTAAATCAACTAAGTGGGTTGCATTTTAACAAGTGAAATAGAATAGAATGGAAAATATCAAAGTGAACTGTATATAATAAGAATTATAATATTTCACTGATATAAATGGTATTCCTCACTATGTGTAGCAGTAAATACTTCATAGCCACTTCACTATATACTCATCTATAAAACATTAAATGTATATTGAACAACTACAGTGTGTGTGGCATTGTGTTAGGTGCTCCAACACAAGTTATTAAGATAAATAAAACTGGAGCCTGCCCCTCAAGGAATTTAGGGTATAATGTAAAGAAATTTACAAATAAAGTTTAAAAATGTGTTCTGTGTTAAGGCCATAGTAATAATAGAGCTTAGAACGTTAAGAGAAGATTCATAACAGAGTTGGCATTTGAGTGAGTTTTGAATGATAAATAGGATTTTATCTGCTCAAGAGGTGAACAGAGAATGATAAGCATTTTTATTAGCATGAGAAAAAATGTGTATAATGTGTTGGTAAGCAGAGAGTAATCGATGTTTTAAATAAGATAATTGGGTACATGCAGGTCAGTGAAGGAAGAGTAAATATTAAACTTAGAAATTTGTACCCGTGTTAAGTGAGGAGCCATTAAGGAGAATAGTGACATGATCAAAGTGGTATTTTAGAAATAGTAATCTTAAATAGTGTTGGTTATCTTGGAAGGGATTAAAGTGGTGGTTGGTAGTCTAGACTACCAAATATGGAATAATAAAGAGCTAAACTGGTGAAGATGAGGAGAATGGAAAGGAATGGTGAGACAGATCTAAGATATTTACTGAAACAAGTATGTCGTCAATGAGGCTTGCATTTGGATGTCAGAACCAAGGGAGAATGAGTTAAAGATAACTTTGAAGTTTTTATTTGGATGATTAATGACATGTTGTTACTTTTATTGGAATGAGGGAATAAGAAGAGAAAGGTAGAGAAGATGATGGGTTGTGTTTTGGAAAGAGTAAGTTCAAGATGCTGACAGGTATAAATAACCAAAAGGCAATTGGAAATAAGGAACTGGACACCAGGAGAGGGATTTGGGAATGATCTGGAGGGTGATAGTTATGATAGCATGGCAGTGAATGTTATCACTCAGGGAGAGCTTGTAGAGAAGGCAGCGGAAAGGGACAAACTTTGGGGAACCTCCCTCTTCCCCCATTTAAGGAGTAGAAGTGAAATTAAGTCAAAACAGCCTAAATATTCTGAGGGTAGATGAGATAGTGGAGTATGAAAAACCTAGGGAAGAGAAAGTTTCAAGAACAAATGGCTTGAGCAATGTTATATGTAGCAAAGTGGTTAAGAACGTTGATGAGGGGCATTTATTTTGTCAAATAGCAGGTTGTTTGGTGACACTACAAGTAATTATTTTTGAAATGTGGGGATGGGAGGAAAGATACGTAAACCAGATTAGAAGAAGTAAAAGGAGTAAGCAGGGGAAATGGAAGGGGAAAAAGGGGAATACAAAGAAATTTTAAGGAAAGGAGGTAATTGGATAGGTTCGTAATGGAAGGGTTTATCAATAAAATTAGACTGAAACAGAGGTTGTTGTTTTGTTCTGTTTAAAATGAATTGAGGCTAGGAATGTGGCCAGTGCAATAGTGGCTATCTAGAATTGGCACAAGTCAAATAACTTAAAAATTATGATGATGGAGCACAGTGAAGGGAGAGTTGAGGTCAGACTTGCTCAGCACAGTGCAGTGACTTTCTGAAGTATCTCTTGATATCTCCATAGGAGACGTGAGAAAGCAGAGTAGAAATGATTTATGATGTTATGTACCAGGTATTGCAGAGGTCAAGGGGCCTGAGGGTCGAAAATTATATCATGGGAGCCAGGCAGGAAAGGGATGTAAGAAGGAAAGGAGGATAAAGTCCAAGACCTGGAGGTATATTAGAAAATAGGTATCTGTCTGGAATCATTGATGTTCAATAGCAACAATTTATTTATTTCATTTGCTGCTTGCTTAGTTGAAGCATATTTGGAAAGTCACTGGGTACAAAGGGGCTTTTCAAAGAATTCACAAGTAATATCTATGGCCAGTTTTTTCTGTTTAGCCCTAAAATAGCAATAAAGTTATAAAACTTTTTTTTTAAAGTCATGGTTTGTTCTGACTGTCACCTAGTGTTCTGCCTCCCGAAGTGGTACCATGGACTCTTTTATGCATGATTTACCTTCATTTTAAATGCAAAAATTTATGATTACATCCCTAAAAATCCCAATCCATAATTTATCTTAGTAAATTATGATAGCTCTGTTATCTAGATTCTCATTGAAACTCTTGAATTGTTTATTTTTACTTCTTAAGATAACAAGATAGAATAAGACCATCTGAACGTATGGTAGCAGTGTTTCCCAGAATATGCTTGGTAGACATTAGTCCCACAAGATACTACAAAATAAAGGAGGGGGTGTGTGTGTAATGTGGTTGGAAAACTTGAGTAAAACAAGTCATTATGTTACCTTTGCGGATATTCAAAATGCTTATTAGCATATCAAAGCTACTGGAAGCCCTGCAGGAAAGAAAGTTAATTTTTTCTAAATCCTGCATTTCTCTAACTTATCTGACCTACAAGGACCACTATCACCATCACCATCACCCAGTTATGCTTTTATACAAATCTAATTAATATCCTTTGGAACACATTTTGGGAAATATTGCTACCTTTGAAATTGTATTTGGAAGTAATCTAAAACAGTGTAAGAATGAATTCTGTGAGTACTTATGAAATAGAATGGCAGAGACAGATGAAGAATATGAGATCATGTTATTATGGACAATGGCCATAGGTACACAAAAGCAAATGTGTCAGAACAAAAGGAACCAATAATTTTAGGAAAAATATTTCTGCAAAAACTTGAGGAATGACCCCTACTTCTGTTATTCTAGGACTTGGAAAGCAAATCTGAGTTTATCATATCCATACCACCATGATTTTTTGTTGAGCAGTTAGTAAAAATCACAGACTAATGTCAGATCTCTGTGGGAATCTTGGAATGGTCACTTACTGGCTGTGAAACCTTAGGCATTTTACTAACCTTTTGAGCCCGTTCCCTCATGTAAAATAGACACAAAGTTATGGTAAGGATTTAATATTGAATATATACAGTCCTTAGCAATGTATCAGCACAAAGTTCCTAATAAATGGTTGATATTATTAACTATTTGTATTATCTTTTCCTTCTCTGCATTCACCTCTCCTATCTGAAGGACTCTGCTTTAAAGCTCATACTTATATAGCAATCACTTTCTCTATTCGGTCCTATAAATCATATTTTCTATACTTTATTTTTAGTTCTATTATAACTTCTGCATAGAAGATGGCTATAATTAGACTTGGATTTTTATCTCTGATAAGATTGCCATTTCTTTTTACCTTATAATTAACTGTCAGAGATCAAGCTAGAAGTAAGAGAAATTGTCATTTCTGCTATTTTTTGTTGTTGTTATTCACCTGTGCATGAATTATTAATATTATCTTCAAGACAGTTTCTGCGCAGGAATCTTTTTAAGCCACTTTGGCTGTTACATTACATTTCATTTAGTTAAAACGATAATAGACATAATCAATTAATGTACCTTACTGGGTTCCTGTAAACTATCTTGGTTGATAATGTCCAGCATTTTGTTAGCCTTATATACCATGTACTTGGTGTGGACATCTTTAGGGAGTAGTTTATGTTGATAACTCATAAAGTCTTTTTAATTGAAGTATAGTTGATTTACAGTATTGTGTTAGTTTCAGGTATACAACATAGTGATGCTGTATTTTCCAGATTATATTCCGTTATAGGTTATTACAAGAATCTGGATATAATTCCCTGTGCTATACAGTATATCCTTGTTGCTTATCTATTTTATATATAGTACTTTGTATCTGTTAATCCCTAATCCCTGTTAATACCCCTAATTTTTCCCTCCCCCCTTCCCTCTCCCTTTCAGTAACCACGAGTTTGTCTTCTATGTCTGTGAGGCTGTTTCTGTTTTACATATTACATATACATTCATTTGTATTATTTTTTAGATTCCACATGTAAGTGATATCATACAGTATTTGCCTTTCTTCTGACTTATTTCACTAAGCATAATATTCTCTATGTCCATCCACATTGCTGCAAATGGTATTATTTCATTCATTTTAATGGCTGAGTAATAGTCCATTGTGTGTGTATACACACACATATATAAACACATACATTATAAACACAGTCTTAAAATTTGGACTTTAAGGAAAAATTATATTGTTAAAATAAGAATAATAAAGATGAGAACAGAGTGTGTATATCTCATAATCATCTAAATTCTCTATTAGTAACAAAAATATAAGGTTAAGCGTAAATGAATTGTTACCCCAGATTATTTTAATATTCTCTTTTATCTATTGAAATGACTGCAAAGTAAGAAACTGAATCTTGTTATTGGAATGCAAAAGCTTAAGACTCATCAAAAAGGATTTTTATGTTCTCATAATTAGTATCTAATGTATAACTTTTCTCTTATATTTTAATGTTGACAGCTTCTTCCCTGTGATTCCTTAGAAGCAGATGAAATGGAAAGGCTTAAGCATGAAAGAAATGATGCCTTGGAAGAAGTGAATACACTTAAGGTAATCTCCAATTTAGCTTCCTTATATTTTCTTTAGAAAAAACGAAAAGAAAGAAAATTACCTTCTGTTGAATTCTGGAGTATTGGGGCTTAGTTTTTTTTTTTAAAGAATATTAATATCAAATAGCTTAGCCTTGAATATTAATACCAAGTAATTTGATATTTATTTCTTCAGCTGACCTTTAGAGAATTAATTTTTTAGTTCACACACTTATTTATATTTCACAGTCTCCATCTAAGATTCAGTGTGAACAGTGGTTTTTAGTCATCCCTTCTGATCTGGCTACTTTTCACCCCTCTTTTTTCTTAAGCTGGTGGCAAGAATAAGGAGCCAACAAAGATTAGATGAGAAGCCCACAAAACAAGCCATGACAGTTTTGGATCCTCAGATGTTCATTGGAAAATACATTTTCTCCCATGTTCATGGGAATGCTTCAGGGACATCTTGTTTTGCTAACATAATTTAGAATTAAGGCAATGTGATTTAAGGGAAATAAAAACACAGTATATCCCAAATATACTTTAAGATTTTGGTTCTCTTTATATATCTTCATTTCATGTTTAGTAGAATATTAAATTGATATTATATCCTAAGTTTTACAGAAAGCCATTATATTTTTCAAATCTTCAAGAAAAGCAACATAACTACTTGATTTACCTACCATTATTTCACCATAGGAATATATTTTTTAATTAATTTTAATTATTTTCTTAAATAAGTGAAATTCTATTATTTGTTTAATTTTTATTAAAGCAAAATCTTTAACACCAAAAAAAAAAAAAGAAAGAAAGAAAGAAATTTCCCTGCTGCCTTAGTTTTTAAATTCTGACCTCTAGAGGAAGCCATTGTTTAACATATCTTGTTTATCCTTTCAGAGACTTTCTCTATGTAGCCAATCATATGTTTAAAAATACATGTGTATATATTTTTTAACTTTTACAAAATTGCATACATTACACACTTTTTTACAACTTGCCTTCTTTTCTTCTCTTTGTTAGCATTATATCTTTGGTTACTTTTCAGGTTAACATATACAGATCTACCTAATTCTTTTTAATGCCTCTCCTATCATCAAAAGGTTCTATTCTAGGTTATTTAACCAGTTCCTTATTGATGGATATTTAGGCTATTTCCAGTTTTCCATTATTAAAAATAATTCCATCATAAGTAGCTTTGTAGATGTATCTTTGGGCCATTGTGCAGTTGTAAAAGTACAAATTGAATACATTTCTGAAAGCCGAATTGCATTTATCAAAGAATATGGATGCATAAAATTTTACATGTTGCCAAATTCCCTTTCAAAAGATATTACCAATTCATGTTACTGCCAAATGTAAGCATTTTACTACTAAAGGAATATTTTATATTTCTTTTTACATCTTTGAAACCACTATCCACATTTTTGTGTGTAACAAGAGTTAAGATGAAAAATATAAATTTAGTTTTAAAAATATATTGACAGTAGTTTCCTCATATTCTCTTAGAAAACATCTCCAGGGTTGGTTACATTGGTAAGACAGCCTTTTTATATAATTTACTCTGTATAAGTCATTGAGTCTTACGGTTCATCAGAATTTTCTGAGGCTCTCAGATCTTTTTTATTTCCCTAATGTTTATCATTGTTAAATTTAGTGATATATTCCTGTTTTTTATTGGAATATCAGTAGTAATTATTAGAATTTTAATTTAATTTAACATTTAAACAAAGATTTCCTGAGGAGCTATTCAGTAAATCAGGATTCACATTTAAAATTTTTGAGATGTAACTGAGCATATCCTACTGTGACAAAACCTAAAATCACGGGTAAAATATATTCTATATTTTATAATTTCCTTTACCTGAGAACCTATCTATTGGCTGAGAACCACTTGTTTAACTATAGAAAAGATTGTACAAAGCAATAAATATTTCATTTGAGATAATGTTTGCACTTTGAGTTTTTCTGCTTGTATTGATATTACACACACTCACACAAATAGCAGAGGTTGTTAAATGAAGTTCATGGAGTGTGTAGATGGTCTCTCATCACTTCCCATTATCCTGTGACATCTCTATTCTTCATGTCTGATTTGAGGTACAAAGAAAAATGAAGCCAAGAAAATTTGATACCAATGGCTAATTTTTATTTTGCAAGAATGATTTTTAAAAGTGCCATGGGCCTTATTTAACTTAAAGCCTTTCTGCAGAGTTCACATTGCTACTGCTTTGCAAAGCTGAATGAAAATAGATATATTTTCCATTTACAGATGCAAAAAACTAGGACACAAAAAGTGAAGGTGACTTGCATAAAACCCAGGAGCCAGCAGTTTCTTTGCTTCTGTCTGTGGCAGATTCATTAGATTGCTATATTATATTCATTGTCATGTACTTTCATTTCATCTGTTAGACAAGAATGAGCTGAAGTATAACAGAAAGCGAATTGCTTCCTGTAAACCTTGCAATGCTGCCGTGAATATTTACCACTCAATATAATCTTCCAGCAATTCTTCTGCCTGGGTTTATAGTAAAATTATTCTTAAATTACTCTTAGTATCTCTGATTTGATCAAAAACATGTAGATTTATTTATGTAATACTTAACAAAATTGAACATTTTAGGATATTTGCTCGACTGAATTTTAAGTTCAAAGATTTTAATATTTGATTGACATGCCTAATGTTATTCTTCCTTAGTAACTATTATTTCATATTTTGGTTACACCAGTCATATCTTAAGTTTTATGGATAATCTTCCAAAAATAAACTAAATTAAGAAAATAAGAGTTAACCCAATTTCATAGTTCTCTTTAGTATAGTAAGAGACACTCTAAATTGTAATAATAATGCTCTTCAATTTGCAAGCTCTTTGGCAATGATAGCTATTACCCAACATTTAGTTAATATTTATACATTTTGATCCTGATTGACTTATTTTGGACCTTGGATTTTGAGGTTTTAAAAAGTGGCTAACAGGGAATCCACTGGTAGCTAGTGGTTAGGATTCCGGGCTTTCACTGCTGTGGCCCGGGTTCAGTCCCTGGTCAGGGAGCTAAGATCCTGCAAGCTGCCTGGTGCCGGACCCCCCTCCAAAAAAAGTGACTAATTATAGTAACAGAAAATACGTTTACATCACAATTATACTGTAAATAACTAATTACTTTTAGATGGTATGTGTAAAGCCAGAAAAATGACTGGGAACTACATTTTCAAATTGTAGAAATTGGATGTTTGGGGAATTTATAAGCTTTGAAACAAAGCCCTAAATATCATACCCATTGATACCTTCATAACAAGTTATTAATTCAGTGGTTTTTAAATATAGGAAAAATTATTTGAATCGGAAAGGCAAAGGAAACAATTGACAGAAGAACTCCAGAATGTGAAACAAGTAAGTGTATATATTGTATATATGTGTTTTGTATATGTGTGCATAAACATATGAGGTATAATTACAAAGCATTGATGCTGTATAATATCCCAGAGCTTACAGATGTAAACAGTATAGTATAAAACAGTATAGATATTAAAAGCAATCACTCACAGGGGCTGTACCCATGCTGAATTCCTGCTACCAAAGGAAATGTTAAAACTCCTCTGGGGAATTGCTTTCAAAGCCAGATATCTATGGACTGAAATGACCCATCTCATTGCTTTTCTCTTCTTTTTTTCTTTCTCTTTTATTTTCCCTTTTTCTTTTCTTCTGTTACTCATACTCATCTTATTAAAGATAAAAACAAAGCAAGCAAAAAACAAAAACCTCCAAAGCAGAGCATTTTTAAAAATATTTTTTAATAATGAAAAGTAAAAATTTTGGATTTCCCTGGTGGGGCAGTGGTTAAGAATCTGCCTGCCAATGCAGGGTACACGGGTTTGATCCCTGGTCGGGGAAGATCCCACATGCTGTGGAGCAGCTAAGCCCATGCACCACAACTACTGAGCCCGTGTGCCACAGCTACTGAAACCTGCGTGCCTAGAGCCCGTGCTCCACAAGAGAAGCCACTGCAATGAGAAGCCCATGCACTGCAATGAAGAGTAGCCCCCGCTCACTGCAACTAGAGAAAGCCTGCGCGCAGCAATGAAGACCCAACGCAGCCAAAAATAAATAAATTAATTAATTTTTAAAAAATTAATTTTCACTCTGCATCATTCTTCAGAGAATTTTAAGTAACTTACAGCAAAAAAATACAACGACATCATCATGAAATAGAGATACGAGTAACAAACAAATAAAATATTAATAAGAGTAGGAGGTTAAGGGACCATTGTTATAGATCAGTGGCATTCACCTGATTTTGAATCTCCCCAACATTATCCTCTCAGAAAACATAAAATTTACAGAGCAAAATAAAACCATACAGGACCCATACCGGTTTCTTTTGTTTGTTTGTTTGGGTTTTCTTTTGGCTGCGCCACTTGGCTTACAGGATCTTAGTTCCCCAGCCAGGGATTGAACCCAGGCCCACGGTAGTGAAAGCACCAAGTCCTAACCACTGGACACGCAGGGAATTCCCAGGATCCATACCTTAAATATGGCTATTGGACAGGGAACACCAGAACCTTCAAACTACATACAAATAGAGTTTAAAAATTCCAACAAATTCTTGTAGCTTGCCTGCCACTGAAACCTGGGGTACAAAGAGCAAAGGAGGTAAGGCTTAAAAACTCTGAAAAAGAATAAGGATAAACAGAGCAATTAGATGAAGTACTACAAATAAAATCACCCCCAGAAAGAGAAAAATGCAACTATTAATGCCAAAATACTGAACAGAGGCCAGGTTTTTGTGGTTCTCAGGACTTGAGAAAGTGTGTGCAACCAGAAGTGGCAGCCTTCGAGATTCATTGCTCCTGGGGAAGAATCAAATAGAGAAGGGTGGTATCCCTTGGAGATTGGGAAATAAAGAGAAAAAAGGAAATAAGAGGGGAAAATTAAGGATCTTGCAGAAATGAAAGAGAAATAAGACATACCAAACCTCCTCTATCTACCCTCCACTATGACCGTCAACAACATGATCCATAAAAGAAATTGCACAGAAGAGGGTGCTATTGAACTAAGAACTGTTTCTATGAAAGAAAAAGGAATTGGGAAAAAAAATCTGTCCCTGTTATTATAAGACAACTGTAAAAATCAGACAATATGAATTAAAGCTTTCCTCCTAATGAAAAGTCCAAAACAATTCAACCACAAAGCTGACAAAAACTCTAACACATCACTGCAAACTCAATTTAATATCCTCAAACAAGCATTTGGCATTAAGAAAAAAAACACCTCAAATCAGAAATTTAAAACTGACTTAGAAAATGACAAAAAACAGGAATAAATGAAATGAGAGTTGATAAAACTTAGGAAAGAAAGAGAAGAAAAAGACAAAATGATACCAGAAATGAAAACTAAATTACAGATTTCCCAAGGAAGAATATGATCAAATGAAAAGGCATTGAAGAAAACCAGAAAAATAAGAATGAAATAAAGAAGTAAAAGATTTTCTTAAAGAAGTAAATCAAAGCAACTGAACAGCACTAATATTTAGAACTATAATCCAAGAAAACTTTTCAGAAATAAAAGATGACCTGACACTGTTAATGGGTAGTGGGGAAATTTGGCCTGGAAAGATCAATTGTAGGACATATCCTAGTAAAACTAGTAGACTTTAAAGATAGAGAAAAAATATGCATAGTGCCTCCAAATGAAAAGGTCAAATAACTTACAAAGGCAATAGAATTAGACCAGCATCAGCCTTCTTGACACAACATACAAAGTAAGGCATTAGTGGAGCAATATTTTCATGAAACTAAAGGAAAGAATGTGTAAACCAAGAATATTGTATACCACCAAGTTGACTCCCAGATATCAAGGCCATAGAAAAACAGTTTAAAATGTGCCAGTATTCAGAGAATAATGTACACATGTAATACTACTGAGGAATCTGGGAGAGGTGAGTTTCACCCAGCCAAAAAATGCCTGGGATAACTTTGACAAGAATTTCCAAACAGTGAGCGTTTCCTATCTGTTATTGTATAGCTGAGACTAAAATGAGAGTGAGTTCACGGGTAAAAGAATAATGTGTAAACATTACATGTCTGACAAAAATCAAAGATGCAATTTTTTTTTTAATGAGAGGAGAAGGGAGAAAAAAAGGGAAAATAGCATAAGATCATTCTGTTGTATGAGTAAAGTATAATAGTCACTGAATATTATTTAAAACTGACACCAAATATTAAAAAGATGAGGTAAAGATTGAGGGAATCTCAGGCACTATAAAAAGCAATAATACAAATGTAACCTGTAGAATGAAAATACACATCTTCCTAATTACCAAAAGAAATCTTTTTAAAAAAGTAAAAGGGACACATGAGTGAAGAGATGCAGTAAATATACACAATAATTTCAACAAAAGACAGTATGACAAAATTGAGACTGAACATAATAGTCATCTTAATTAACATAACTGGGATTAACTCACCTGTTAAAATGTTTTAGGAAAATATCATTTACCAAAACTAACCTCAATAGAGATAGAAAGTTTAATATACCAATTTCCATAGAAGAAATAAAGTTACCAAGAAGCCACCCTATAGAAAAGGACCAGGCCCAATAGTTTCACAGGGGAATCTAACCAAACCTCTGGCAAACAATCCCCCATAAATGGCTTCAAAGTATTAAAAAAAAAAGGAAAGAAAATTTCCAAATTCTTTTCTGGGAGCAAGTATAACATTTGATGCCTAAACCTGATAAAAGTAGCACAAAAAAAGAAAATGCAGTTAGACTGGAAAGACAACTAGGGACATACGAATTGGAAAAGAAAAAATAAAGCTATCTCTGTTTGCAGATAACAAAATAGTAATCCAGAAATCTCTAGAGAATCAATGATAAACCTAACTCATTGGAAATATCCACAAGCCAGCAAGATATAAAATTAATATGCAAGGGACTTCCCTGGTGGTCAGTGGTTAAGAATCCGCCCGCCAATGCAGGGGACACGGGTTCGAGCCCTGGTCCGGGAAGATCCCACATGTTGCAGAGCAACTAAGCCTGTGTGCCGCAACTATTGAGCCTGTGCTCTAGAGCCCACGAGCCACAACTACTGAGCCCGTGTGCCACAACTACTGAAGCCTGTGCCTAGAGCCCATGCTCCGCAACAAGAGAAGCCACTGCAATGAGATGCCGCGCACCGCAACGAAGAGTAGCCCCTGCTCGCCGCAACTAGAGAAAGCCGGCACACAGCCATGAAGGCCCAACGCAGCCAAATAAATAAATAAATTTTTTAAAAATTAAAATTAATATGCAAAATTCAATTGCATCCATATACACAAATTATAAGCAGAAGTTTTAACAGTTTAGATGAAACCAAAAATTATATAGAAAAATGGTAAAAGACATGAACAGACCACTCACCAAAAAAGTTATAAAAAGGTCATATGAAACATGAAAAGATATTCAGTCTTTCTCATAATAAGAGAAATACCAATTAAATCTACATTGAGGGCTTCCCTGGTGGCGCAGTGGATGAGAGTCCGCCTGCTGATGTAAAGGACACGGGTTCGTGCCCCGGTCTGGGAGGATCCCACATGCCGCGGAGCGGCTGGGCCCGTGGGCCATGGCCAAAAAATCTACATTGAGACAGGACTTCCAGCTTCTAGAACTGAGCAAGACACTTGCAGAGGACATTCTCCAAGAGATAAAACCTGGACATTACACACTAAGCAACAACCAAAGGAATTGGAACGTGAACACAGAGAAGCTGCTCCTCTGGGAAGAGGGGAACTATGTGAACTAAATTTCTTGTTCTGAGTGTTTTAAGCCTGAAGCTAACAGCAATCTGATACCAGTGGAAATTGACCCTCACTTGGGGTCACTTGGTATTTGAAAGCGTTCACAGACAATTCAATGAGGAAAAGCTGCTCATACAATACATGGTGCTAGAACAAGGGAATATTAGTGTGAGAAAAATTGAATCTCAACCACTACCTTATTTCATATTCAAAAACTAATTCTCAATGGATTACCGATCTAAACGTAAGAACTAAAACTTAAATTCCAGAAGAAACTTTTGTGACATTGGGTTAAGCAAAGTTATCAAACCATATACCTAAAATTAGTAAATTTTACTATTATATATATAAATTCTACCTCAGCAAGCTATTTTTTTTTAGATATGCCAGTACAACTTTTCATCCATCAGATTAGCAAAAATTCAGAAGCTTGACAGTGCGCTGTTGGTGAGGCTGTTTCAAAACAGGCATCCTCATACATTGCTGGTGGTAATGCGAAATGGCGTGCAGCTATGAAGGAGAATTTGGCATTTCTAACAAATCTATGTATGCATTTACCCTTCAACCTGGCAACCTCACTTCTAGGAATTTGCCCTGAAGATATACCTTTAATAATATTAAAATACATATGTACAGTATTTATTGTGATATTATTTGTAATTAGGAAATATTGGAAACTACCCTAATCTCCTAAGCATAGGTGATTGAATGGACTGTGGTCCATACGTGCAATGGAGCTCTATGCCGCTGCAGGTGAGAGAAGGAAGATCTCTCCTCAGTAGTACAAAGTGATTTCCAAGAGATACTTTCAAGTAAAAAAGAGCAAAGGATGAAAGAGTGTATATAGTATTATCATTTATAAACAAGAGAAATTATTGTGTGTATCTATTTATCTTTACAAAAGAACCAAAGGAAGGATAAGCTACGCAGCAATGAAATTGGTTATCTACAACACGGGTGGGCACAGAGTGGACAAGATGCAGGAGGGAGTGACACCTCTCTGAGAATACCTTTTTATGTAATTTTTACTTTGGGGGACATGTTAATATTCTACACATTTTAAAAATATATAAAGAAATCAGGAAAGATAGGAAAGGGAAAATGAGCTTAAAACTACAAGCAAAGTGAAATAAATTAATTCATTTGCATGTCAAATGAATACCATAAATATACCAAAGGAAAACAAAAGAAAGAATCAATTTCAGTAACTTATGAGCACAGTATTTATGTTCAGTGTTTGACATGTTGGGTTGAGTTAGAAAAGAATTGCAAACAAATCCCAAAACTTTTATAGTATGTTTTGTTGTCTTGTTGTTATTTTAGAGGTGTGGCCAAAGCCATTCTGAAATAATTTTAAGATGTAATATAGGTCTCAGCAAATGTGTTGATTGTTGTTGAGAGCCAGAATCTCAATGAAAACGCAGACATTCAAAGCAGAATGAAGGAAGTCAAGAAAGAATCCTGTGGTAGGATTAGAATTGGATGTTATCATTGTGAATGCATCATTTCTAAAATATATATGTATGTATGTATGTGAATGTGAATAATATGTGCCCATATATATATATATATAATCCTAGCTCTGACAGCTGAAAGAGCCAAGAAGCAGACACCCCAATAGCAATGAGCATATAGCATATCTAAGTGCCCATTTCCCACTAATAGGAGTCCAGGCTTCTTGGAGAAATGACTGATTTCAGGGCCGGGGGTGGGTAAGTACAAAATGAGCCTGAAACATCTTATGCTAGAAAATAAGGAAATGCCCAAAATGATGGGATCATGTCACAAGGAACCAGCTTGAAGGGCCTTCCACTGGCCAATCTGGAAGTACTTGAACACCAAAATAATTAAATACAGTAATGAACCATTGAAAGAATTGTGATTCATGAGTCCATACCATAGTAAAGAGATGAATTAATTAATGGGGAGAACTGAGGGTTCTTGCTCATTATAGACTGTTGAGTGCTGACTGATAACTACAGTTATCAGAGAAGCTGCCAGATTTGGGAAGCCAGCAATTTGCATCTGTTTCAGTAATGTCTGGATCAGACTCTAATCATAAAATGCTAAATCTAGGGGGAATTTTTTTTATGAAGAGCAGACCATTTACATATTTACATGGTTTTAAAGTGGCTTTTTATAAACTGCTTATTAGTTGCAAGGGGAAAATAGTAATTATACGGTAGTGAAATCAGACAACTCCTAGACTGGTGCTAAAAATGGATATCACCAAGTGAAGAACATATGGGCATGTGTGACTTCAAATGTGATACCTTGAAAAGGACACAACATCAGTTATGTAGTATTATGGCTAAGAATGTGTAAACCTGAATCTGGCCATGAGGAAGCATCAGACAAACTCCAAATGAGGGACAGCTTTTTTTTTTTTAAAGGTGTGTGTGTGTGTTGGGGATGTGGGTGGGGGTTATATTCTTCAGAACTGTCAATGACATAAAGAAACAAAAGAATGAAAAGGAAGGGAAGGAGGGAGGGAGGGAGGAAGGGAGGGAGGGAGGGACAGAAGAAAGAGAGGGATGGGGAAGAGAGAAAGAGAGACAGACAGGAAGAAAGAAAGAGAGAAAGGATGAGGGAGGGAGGAAGGAGAGAGGGAGGGAAGGTAAAGAGACATAAAAACTAAATAAAAAGCTGATCCTACACTGGATCCTGCACTGGAATGGGGAAAATGCTATAAAGGATATTATTGGGTCAATTAAAAAAATTGGAATACAGATTGTAGATTAGATAAAAGTATTGGTTCAATGTTAAATTTCTTAAATTTGATAGCTGTACTGTGGTTGTATAAGAGATAGCCTTATACTTAGGAAATACTGACGTTTGTAGGGGTAAAGAACCATGATGAGTGTAATGTAACTCACCCTCAAATGGTTAGAAAAAATTGTGTGTGTATATGTGTATATATATTTATATACATATGTGTATATAAGTATGTATACATATGTGTGTACCTATGTATATAAGTGAGAGATTGAGAACATGCAAAATCTCGGTAACAACAACCTTGAAATATAAGTGGTTTACAAGAATACATTATTTCTCACTCATGGACATGTTGGCAAAAGGGTGAATCTGTGAGTTAGGTAAATTTGGGCCAAGGATATAAAGATGTTCTTTGTACTATTCCTATTCTTGTATCTCTTATGTAAATTTGAAATTATTTCCAAATTAAAAGTGTTTAAAAGTCCTCTATTTTTTGTCCAGTTTTTAGACCCCCATTTTATTAAGGTTTTTTGTACTTTGATTGATATGCCTTTTTAGTTCTGTATCTTCAATACTTGCATCAGTTTATATGGCCAGGCCAATTTACATTTCAGTGTTTCTTTGAATGATCAAAGTGGACATTTATAAATCTTCTTTGTTAATTTTTACATGTAGAATAAATTAAGGGGTAGGGTTTTTTCTACATTTACTTAAAATTTTCTTTTCTCCTAAATTCTTGGAACTTGAAAGCTTTAGAATATCAAGAATACTTAGTAAAGTAAGGTAATATGATAGTATAAATGTATATAGCACGAAGTAAGCACTCAGCAAATGTTAACTATTATGGTCATTATTATTAATAATAGAAGAAGAAATATTAGGTGCAGAGAAAGAGGTGGAAATGATTTGTTTTAACGATTTGATTTAGAGGAAGAAAACCTAATTCTGGCTGACAGAATAAGGAGACTTTTATTAAAGAGAAGGTGGACCAGACATGGAAAGGGGATAGCATTCCAGGCAGAGGGTGCAGCATGAAAATCATGGTATGAAAGGGAAAGTCTTATCTTGAGAGTCAAAATGGGCCCTCTTTTGTATGCTTTTACTATTACTTGTTAATATGTTTGTATCTAAAAATGTGATGATAATGTCTGTCTTATAATTTGTTCCTAGTTCTTTAGAGTTTAAGAGCCTAAAGCTATCAGTAATATAGTAAGTTCCTAAAAAATAATAGTTTTGATTTGTACTCTTTTATCTTATCATTATTAAAGGCCTAGGAACATAAGGGAAACATGGACAGATGAAAGCATTAGGAAATAACATTTGGGGGCTGTGGAGAGGTGTTGTGTTGGGGCCAAAGCATATAGGCACTTGAATACCAATCTAAGGTTTGAGACAGTGGATTGCCAGTGAAGATACTTGACAAGAGGAGAAGAAAGATCAACTTGTTCCACCTATAATCTGACCCCTGTCTTTCCCTCACACTCTACATCTAACTTGTTGGCCCTACTTTTTAAAAATTGGAGAATTCTGCCACTTTTTATCACTTCCATCACTGGTCTAAGCCATCATCATCTTCTGCCTGTGTTGTAATTAAAGCTTCCTACCAGATCACCTAGCTTTTACCCTTGCCCCACCCCCATACAGTCTGATCTGAACACAGCAGCCAGAAATAGCCTTTTAAAACTTGTTAGAACCCTCCAGAACTTTCCATCTCACTCAGAATAAAAGCCAGTCCTATCCCCCATCCCTACACCCCTCTAACCTCAATGACCTCATTTCTTACCACTCTTCCCCCCACTCCCCTACTAGTTCTCCAGCCCCTCTGACGTCCCTGCACCATCACCCCACTAATGCTCCAGCTCTCACTGTCTGTGGATAAGTTTTTTGGTATTCCTGATTGCTTTCTTATATATTTTATACTTGTTATGTTTTTGTTCTTCATCTGTATCCACCAACTAGAGGGTAAGCTTCATGAGGAGGGCAGCTATCTTTCATTTGTTCTCTGATTTATCTTAGAACAATCACTGACATAGAGTAGGTACTCAATAAATATTTGGTGAATAGATGAAGGGATGAATGAAGACTATCTAGACTTTAAGAAAGTTAACTTAGCAGCAGGTTTGGAAGTAACTGAATATCAGCTAAGAGGCTTTTATAATAGTCTAGACCTGCACTGTCCAGTAGAAATACATTGGAAGCCAACTATGCCTTGTTGGTTTTCTAGTAGCCACATTTTGAAAAGAGTAAAAAGAAACAGGTAAAATTCTTTTAAATATATATTTTTAGTCTAATATATCTAAAATATGATCATTTTAACATGAAATAATAATAATTCATTATGAGATATTCTTACATTCTTTTTTCATACTGTATTTTTGAAGTCCAGTGTTATTTTACACTTACAGCGTATCTTAATTTGTACACTAAATTTTCATTGGAAACACTGCTGTGATTAGATTTAACAAGATTTATAGTTTTATATTCATATACCCAAATGTTCCAAATAATGTTAAAACGTTCCCAGTAACTAAAATGAATACCAAAAATATTTTTCTTTTAATATTTATGTCCATATTGGCAAAACTTTTTCATGTATTTAGAAGACTTAGTCTTTAAAGCCACATCATTTCAAAGCCACATCTTTTCAAGTTAAGTATATCATAAATTCAAAGGAGTACTGCATATATTGAAAGCAACTGTAAATGTATCAATATCAACTAAGCATACTTCCAAAATTTTAAGGTTTTTGGAGCTAATTTATATAACATCAATAATTAAAATCTACATATTGATTTATGGTAGAAAATATGTAAATCATTATTGATTTATATTATGAAAATTTTCAATATCAGTATAAATTCTTATACTTGTCTAGCTTCACAAATAAGCTTTCTCTTTCCTTAGAGCTTCAAATTTGGCTCATTCGTGTACAGTGTGATATTGATAATAAAATGTAAATCACACTGCCATTTTTTGTCTTTGATTATTGAATATTAGGCAACCACTCCTTTTGTTTTAAGAAAATCTTCAACTGGAATTAAAAATACAGTAAATCTTTATTAAGCTCTTCCACAGCTCAGCCAAGGAGCCCTGGCAAAGAACACAGGATATTTAAATTCATTGTCTTCTAAACTAGTAAAGATTCATAGAATTTGCACATATATATTAAGCAAGGTTAACAACTGTATCCATGATGTTTTTCATACAGTCAACTTCAGGAAACAGCACAGACATTTTCAAAATATATCCTACAATGGCATGAAACAATAAAGAAAACAGTCTCTTGTTCGAAAATGTCAGCAAATCAGAATTTTTGATCCAACATAGCTGGAGCACCTATTATGATAAAAAAAACTTTTCTTCATTATCCAGCTGAAATGCTTGTTTGACACATGTAAAAGTTAAAATATCTACACCATAAGTCTGATTTTTTTAGGCTATAGATTGACAACTTTTTGTCATAAATTTGGAAGTCCTTTAAGACAATACATGCCTGAAGTATGAATTTGATAGTATCTCCTATATCCCATTGCTTATCTAAAGCTGAAGAAAAGTACTTGTAGTTTTTCCAATTTTGAATCAATTGGTCATTGATATTGTTAGAAATGTCTTGCATTCTATGGATATTTGCTTTGTGACTTAATTGAAGTTCTTTCATTTTTTATTAAATATTTCTTCTAATCTTCTATCATAACTGAAATTACCATATTGATCTAAAAATGGTTTACTCTTTTATACAAAAAAATCCAAGCCATTTTATAGCTGGCCAAAGTTAGCAAATGTTGAACATTTACTTCTGATATCAAGTGACTAATTTCATTCGTTCTTATTTGACTGTTAAGAGAAAACTTTGTAACAAACTCATTGCACATTTGCAAAAACCTCTCAATTTCTCACTTTTCATATGTTTAAAAAATTTTACACAACAAACAGCTTTGTAAATTGCAATTGCATTCATCATAAAACTTGCAACAGATTTTCTTCTAGTCTGTCTTCTATCCTGGTTATATTACTAGCTAATTAATCTTTACTTTATTCTGCATCAATAATGTCTTCATTTTACAATAAAAATTTTCTCCATACCTACTTTTTTAAAAACAAAAATAATTTAACTATATTCTAATAAAAATAAGTATTTCAATTTAATTACCAATCATGATTTACACAAGTATTACTGTAACTCATGCTGTCTGTATAAAATATTCAGATAAGCACACTTTGTGTAAAAAATTTTTGAAATAAATTAATTCATTAACAGTGACCAGATCAGTTATATGTTTATGTATACAACTCAAATGACTCACATGCTTGACACAAACACTACAGTTCAACAATAATATCTTAAATGATACAGTGATAAAAGTGAAATACAGTTCTACCAAAACAAAAAACTTTTGTGTAATGGAAAAATATTTTATGCTTATTACATTTTTAAATTTAAATGCAAACTGAAGAAAATTAAATTAAAAGTTCAGTTCTTCAGCCTACTTAGCTATATTTCAAGTGCTCAATAGGCACATGTAGCTAGTGGCTACCATATTAGACAGGGCAGGTCTAGAACTCTGCATCCTTGATACTCAAAGAGTAGTTGAGGACCAGAAGTGTCAGCAACACCTGGAACTTAGAAATGCAGGGTCTCAGGTCTTACCCCAAGACTTACTGAAATAGAATCTGCATTTAACAAGTCCTTGGGTGATATGAATGCACCTTAAAATTTTAGAAGTCCAGATAACAGGCAATGGAGGATTTAACTGGTTAGTGGCAATGGAATTATACCAAGTATACCAGGGGGGGTCAGTGTGAAAGATACCATGAGGGTAAAGTCAACCAGACTTAACAGGGATAGCATGTTCAGTAATAATCAGAAAAAGCAGTCGAGGCTTTGTAATTTGGTGATTGAGAATCTATAATGCAGTTAACAAAGCAAGAGAAATGAGATTGAGAATAAAGATGTTTTAATTCATAGTATAGATTAATGCATATTTTCCAGTTTTAGCAAAAATAATTTTTAAAATATATATGTGTATACAAACACATGCATACATACTGGCACAACTACTCATTTCAGAAACACACACTTGCAATAAAAATATACCACCCAAAATCAACCCAAAACTGTCCATTTTTTTTAGTATATTGACCTTGCATACCATTCATCTTCTCTTATTCATGTAGAATGTTATTATTTGGTTTAAGGGGATTTCAGACTTATTGTTAATGAAAGAGTTTCTATGCTTTAGTGAAGATACTACTTCTCCATTTTTCCAAGGATTAATTTCTTTTTTTATAATTAGCAAGTCTTTAAAAATTACAAATACATGTAATGAGGTGGATGGACCTAGAGTCTGTCATACAGAGTGAAGCCAGAAAGAGAAAAACAAATGCCGTACGCTAGCACATGTATATGGAATCTAAAAAAACAGTACTGGTGAACCTAGTGGCAGGGCAGGAATAAAGACACAGACGTAGAGAACGGACTTGCGCTAGCACATGTATATGGAATCTAAAAAAACAGTACTGGTGAACCTAGTGGCAGGGCAGGAATAAAGACACAGACGTAGAGAAACGACTTGAGGACACGGGGGTAGGGGGGAAGCTGGGACGAAGTGAGAGAGTAGCACTGACATATATACACTACTAAATGTAAAATGTATGGCTAGTAGGAAGCTGCTGCATAGCACAGGGAGATCAGCTTGCTGCTTTGCAATGACCTAGAGAGGTGAGATAGGGAGGGTAGGAGGGAGGCTCAAGAGGGAGGGGATATAGGGATATATGTATACATATAGCTGATTCACTTTGTTGTACAGAAGAAACTAACATGTTGTAAAGCCATTATACTCCAATAAAGATGTAAAAAAAATAAAAATTACAAAGTAATTGTGATTAACTTTTCTCTTAAAAACTTTTAAAAAACAGTAATTTGAGTCATATGAAATTTGACAAAATTTCTTTCCCCTTTTTTGAAGCTCTTGATATTAAATCAGTACAGCACTAATAATTATGCCATATAAATCCTTTAAATACATAGGTAAGCTAATTATTAAAACACCATTAGATTGACTTTCAATTTATTTTACAGTGCTGTTTCCAGTTGCTTCCAAAGGAGAAGAGAGCACAATTTGATATCCTTTGTTCATTTAAAACTTTTAATTTAATTATTGTGAGACCTGATCCTAAAAGCAGAATAATCTCTCCTTTTGAAGGTACAATAGCTATTTTAAATTATGGAAATCAATTTACCTTTATTTAGTGTAATGACCCAAAAAGAAAGCAATGAAGAACTAAAGAGAGGGAGACAGGAAGAATGGGGAACATGAAGGGAGAGCAAGGGAAGAAAGAAATTAAAAGAATGAAAGAACAAGCTGTGAAGGGATCCTTTTCCACTAGAAGGATCAGGTACAGTTGTATTTTTTTCAACCAGGGATGGCTACCATAATACTTTACTCACTGTTTTGTAAAGAATTGGTGGTACTATTCTCTAAAATCTAAGTATTTTTGATGAGTTTTCATGCCTTACAGAATAATCCAACCTAACTGTTTAAAATCATGAGCACAGTTTCCCATGAAATTATGTATAATGCTTGTTATTTTTTCTTCAAGTTCTAACAACTTTTAACAGGCATGGGCCATTTTTCTAGCAACTTCCTTTGATCAACAGCTTTCTAAAGCCTACTCTCATACAAGTTGTTTTTAAAGTTTCTTTCAGCATAGTGTTATGACCTAAGGCAGCAATGAATTGGTGAACAGTCCAAAGCCAAAATATTTAGCTTGTCTAAACCAGTCTCTGCCCTAAAGAAACACAGGAAATTTCTCCAAGTTCAGATAAGCCCAGTTGTAGTTGGCCTCACCTGTGTAAAGGTTGGGTTGAACGCCTGAGGAGGGCGTGAAGTCCCAAGGCTGAAACGTGATGTCAGATCAGCACAGGATTCTCTGTGGACAGTTGAGCATGAACTTAGATACAGCTGAAACAGCTGGCATGTGCACTATCTTGGTCTATGGATTAAGCAACAATGGAAACTTTAAGAACAGATTAAATATATCTCTAAAAGGAACAATAATATGTGATTACTAAAGAATATTCACATTTTCACACTTGAAGATATTTGTTAATTTTGTGCATTTATTAAACAGTAAAGCCTCTAAGTTTTAGAATTGATATGAGTTCTTACACCCCTTTTATTCTTCTTTAGTGATCTGAACTTTTTACAATAGTTCTGTATGGAACTAGTAGATATTCCAAGATGCCAATCTCATCTTTAGAGGAAAAAAAAGAAAAATACATGTATTTGCCAGGTTTTTTTTCTGTTCTGAAAGGGAACTGTAGTAAAATGTTCCTGTGTTCCCATTTCAGATGGTCACTTGTAACCTCAGAATGTCAACCTGTATTTTCTATTAAAACCCCTCTTTACAAGGATTCCTCCTGCTACTCTGTTATAGTCTCAGCCACCTCCTTCCATGCCCCATCTCTTAACATCTAGCAACCACTAATCTGTTCTCTGTATCTATAATTTTGTCTTTCCAAGCATGTTATATAAATGTTATCATACAATATGTCACTTTTGGGTATTGGCTTTTTTCATTCAACATCCTTCCCCTGGAACCCATCCAGGTTGTTTTGTGTATTTATGTTGTTCCTTTTTATTGCTGAGTGCTTATAAAACTGGTGAAATCTGATTAAGGTTGGTGGATAGTATCAATGAAATTTCCTGGTTGTGATATTCTGCTATACTAATGAAAGATATAACCATTGGAGGAGACTGAGTGAAGAGTACAGGAAACCTCTTTGTATTATTTCTTACAACCATGTGTAGTCTACAATGATGTTAAAATGATTTTTAAAAAGCAAATAAAACAAACAAAAAAGCACCCTCTTTGAGAAAAAAGATTATAAAGCTCCTACAATGATAGCAATCTGAGTGGAGAAACTTGTTAAACAAACTTGGTTGGATTTATTTTTCAACTTTAATTGCCTTTATGAGAATCAAAAAAATGACCCGTGTATTCTCCAATGTTAAACTTTGCCCAAGTAACTGCCTAAGTTAAAGACAGCTTGCTTGGAAAAGAAACACGAAGACAGCCCAGTTGGCATTCCTATTTGCAGACAGCAGCCATTATTTAGTGATTCACTGGAGGTGAATGTAGCATTCTAACCTAGCTTCGGCAAACAAAGATGTCTATTTCAGATACCCATTTCCAAATAGTTGTTCCTTTTTAATGTAGAAAAGTTCTTCCCATTTTAAGAATTCTGAGAGAAATTTTATTGCCCTATTGATACTATAGAACTGTTTTAATTGTGTTAGATTAACTAGACTCAGAATTTTCAATGTTAGAGAAGTTTGGGAGGAAAGTGATCTTATTCTTCATAGAAACCTTTCAGTTCAATTTGATTACAGTATATTCTATATCAGTCGTCTTAGTTAGAACTGATGTTAGGGTTCTGGTTTCCATACTGTGAGGCACTTATTTTCTGGCTGTTCAGGGACCACATTCAGCATTCTTTCATCAGTTGTTTCACACATGCCTGCAGTAACTTATAAGGGCAACTTGGCAAGGGAGATGTTCCAGCTTCTTTTATTTAATGCTCGTTTTGTGTGAATGCACTGTGAAAGCTAGATATACTCTTTACAAGGAGCTCTCAATCTAGTAAGAAAAATGAAAAATAGAGGAAAACCATCACTTCCTAGAAAGCACTTCAGAATAGGTGCCCTATAGGTGGTGAGTTGTCAGAGACATGATTGTATACCAAAGTAGGCATTACTCTCTATAATTTTCCTTATTTAACCAAAAACAAGCAAATATAAATCTGTAAAATTCCATAAGTCAGTTGCTAAGAGAGTACCTTTCCAGGGTATATTTTAAACATCTATGCAGATGCCAAACATTTTATGTTTCTTAATGTAAGAGCAACATATATTAACTTGGCTGACAAACTAGTAAATTTTACCCAAGGAGGAAGTAGTGATAAGGCAGTTGATACTATAAAACTCCTGTCTTGGCAGTTTAACCTGTGAGAAACACTTTCAGTACTCTTACTTTGCTGTGTGACTCATGACATTGTGTTAAATGATTTATTCACAAACTACTTTAGAACTAAAAACAAGACTTCTCTAGTCCTACCTAACCTTACATAAATAAATCACCCTATCTGAAAATACTGTACGTACTTTGATTCATTGTCATCCGCATTAGATACCAAAGATTGTCTATGACCATGGGTTTCAAATAAAATTGTGACTTCCATCACAATTCTTCATATTCAAGGAAGCTGATTTCCTGATATGATTGCTCATGACATTCTGCAACTCCTGACCATATATGCTCCTTATGTCATTTGTATCCCCTTTCCACTCTTGCTTTTTCTTCTTCACTTCTATTCTTAATCAATAACTGTTTTCCCACTTTCCCCACATCATTTTATAAGATCTCTTTACATTGTAGTTATCAAGCCTATTTCTACCAAATCTGTTGCAAATATTTTCCCCTATATACAAATTGTCTTTCTCATTTTTTAAAAGTTTTTAAACACAGGTGTTTTTGTATTGCCAAATCTGTCTTTTTCTGTGTGATTTCTCCCCGCCCCTTGTTTTTAACTTTAAAAAATTTCATTCCTAGCAATTTCAGATACATATTTACCTGGTTTTCCTCCCATCTCTGTTTTTGTTTAGCTCACCTAAGAAATTACTCTGTTTGGTGTATGGTATGAAATGAGTGTCTACACTTTACACTTTTTTTCCAAAGTTTGTTGTCACAACCACTCATTGTTATGTGGTATCTCCATTACCATAAATTAAATTCTCATATAATCTAGGGGTCTGTTTGGGCTATCTAATCTTTCCAGTTGCTTTGTCAATAAATATTGGGTGAATGAATGTTTTATCTAACTCTTCTTTGGCTAGCACCAACTTTTGTAGTTTATATATGCCTTAAATTCTTGGGCCATATCCCACATTATTTGTTTTCTTTCTTTCTTTCTTTTTTTCCTTCTTATTGTTGTTGTTTTTCAGAATTTGCTTACCAGTTCTCACTGATTTTTTTTCTTCCAAATCAATTTAAGAATCTTATTTATTATTTAGATCTTATTATATCTAGATTCAAATTTGGAACTCTTGGTCAAGTTCCATCAAAACAAACAAAATTGGATAAAATTTTCATTCTAACTGAATTCTCTAAAAGCTAATTTGGAAGGACTAAATTTCTGTTTTTAAACTCCAAACTTCAGATGAATTCTAAATATTTGATAGCTAAAAAAGTAGCCTTTGAGTGGTACTAGGTTTCAATGAACAGGATATAAATTCTGATTATGAAAGGAATTTCTAATACTGTAAATGTTTTCTTTTGGTACATTTGTAACCAGAACTGGAGAAGTAGGAAAATAGTTTTTTCTTCACTAAACTGAAAAATATGTGTTCAGGGTTAAATGTATTGTCAAAACAGAGTTTTAACTAATTTATATTTTGAACAAAGTTCACATGGTAAAATTTATTAGATAGATGTACTTGTGTGTCTGTCTTTGATTAGGGATTTCTGTTTATAAACAGAGATTGAACATTGTTTCTTTGATTTTCTTTGATGTTCAGAGGCAGAATTCAATTTTGCACCTTTTGGAGGATGAGGCAGCTGCAGGTAAAGAAGTTGACAGCTCTTGGGAGGGTTAATTAGAGCTAATTATAATTTGATTGACCTGCTTTTCTTCCAGAAAGCTTAACCAAGTCTTCCTTTGCAAAGTTAGGATTTTGCTTTTTCATAAAAAGTAAAGAAAATCTTTGTTTCTTGGATTGATAAATATCTTATCATTTTTACTTTACAAAGGAGTGTCACCACACAAATCACAGAATCAGGGATATGGGTGGGATTGGAAAGGACTTTCAAGATTATATAGTCCTTGGGAGCAAGTATTTATTATATTAACTTATGGTGGAAAATTGTAAATTTTAGAGAAATATAAACTAGCATGCATAATTTTTAAATCTTTAAATTTTTAAATCGATTTAATGAAAAAGCAAGAAATAAAATTGTCAAACACAAATAAAGTGTAGCTATCTGTCCTTTTTTGACCTTGGTAGTCTTCATTCCACATGGTTTAGATGTAATCTCATTTACTTGGTAGATATTATAAAAGGATTTTGTTTATATATAAAGAGAGTGTATTGAAATTATTTGCTTTTCATTATGTGGTATTTTTCATAGCATGGCTTATGGTTCTTACTGTAATTATTTAAATGAAATACAGTTCTCAAATATTCCCATAAAATTGAAACCTTCCTGTGAAAACTTCTTACCTAATAAAGTTCTCTAAGGCAATTATTATATATGAAAAACAAAATAGTCATTTTCACTGTTTGTCCACTCAGTTATATCTCATATTTATGCTGAATGGAGCACCTGCTAATATCAGATAGGGTTTTACTCTCAGACAGCTTGTGTTCTAATTTGGGCAGTCAAGACCTTTTGACATTAGAAAGTTTGGGAGTAAAATACTATTTTAATGACAGTTCAACATAGCCGTAGGAGATATTAAGTAGTATGTGATTAATTAAAGACAACGGATGTTATTAAGAATAAAAGGAGGGGAAATCATTGTAAGCTTAAGTGGTTTGGAAAGATTAGAGGAGGTAAAATCTGAAGTAGATTTTGAAGGATAGATGAGAACTGGATGAAGAATAAAGAGGAAAAGTGCATTCACCTAGTGGAAGGAATAATGTGCTCAAAAGCATCTTGGAGGTGGGAGAGTTTAGTCTGGGAAATTTGGTAAGTGAATGTACTTGGATATGGTAATCCTGTAAGAGAGTCAAATGTGCTAAAACTGGAACGGTTGGTTTGGAACAAATAGTGGAGAACCTTGAAGTATGGAGGTTGAGGATATATTTATCATGTACCATGTACTTACCTAAGCAACATTTTATCTAGTTACCTTAGGTTTGTTACCTAAGCAGTATTTCAGGAAAATTGACCTTTCAGAAGTATGTAGAATACATTATAGTGAAGAACACAGTAGGCAGAGTGATTACTTATGTGATTTTCATAGTACCTAAGTGTGAGGTGTTAAAGACATGAACAGTAGCGTGATGATAAGAATGGATATTAAGGAATGGCACAGATACATCATCAATGAAGAATTCACAGGTGCTTAATAACTGGTTAGGTATGGAGGTGGAGTAGTGGGATGGATGTATGCACAGAGAAGGCATAAAGAAAGGGAAAGGAGAGAGCACATATCAGAGACATATATAAAGTTCTGTGAATTCATTTTCTCCCCCAAGTGCATAGTGGTTAAGGGATGCATTGTAGGTTCATTTTGTGAACATCTAGCAAATTACTTTGTGATCATCCATTGAGAGGAATATGAAACATATTTTAATAAATTTGACACATAAGTTAAGGAAACTAGATATAACTTGCTTTTAAACGCTTTCCTTCAACAGCCCTCTTCCTGCAGTAACCCTTAATATTTTTCACAAGCTGTAATGGGACCAAGACCAAGAAGGGTTTTCCAATGAGTGGATGTAGGAAGCTGATAAGAGAAGTATTCTTTTGGGCTTGGTAGCATAAGTTACATTACACTGAAACATATATCTCTTTGCAGTCTCCTTTTTCTCCTGTCAACCATTGACATTTTGAAAGATTTACTGATTCGCTTAAAAATTACAGAACTTCTAAGTTTAGTGATGTGGATGTGCTACCTAATTACAAATGAGCAACTGCAGTTAGTGCTTTTTCCTTCTACTTTAGGGAGCCGTTAAAAACTCACAACTAGAGAAGGAAAGGTTTTACATAATTGTTGCTAACATTAAATAAGACATGTGCACATTATATTTCCGAACAACTATTTCAGTGCCACAAGAAAGCCTTCAATCATTTGATGTAGTCTAGCCCTCTCATCACATTGGTGATTATGAATATATTTCAAAAGCAGTAAAGATGAACAGGAAAAAAACTGAACCAAGAACTGTAGTGGTTTCTTTAACCCTATTGTGAGAGTTGTTTTGATCTTATAAAGTAGGTGTTGTTATTCACCATTGTACAAATGAACAGAGTCTTGGAGAATTACAGAGCCAGAAAATGAAAAAAATCACATATCTAAGATTCTGAGGTATATCTCATCAAACGCCCGTATTTTTTATTCAATATCATGTTAATGCCTTAAGGGGGAAAAAGTGCTATATGTGGAAAAACAGATAATATATTGTCTTTTGTCTGAGCTTATGCTCCCCTTTGAGTTTATACTGCCCTTTGTTTCAACACAATCACATAGCTAACTTCAAAGTATTTGTAGCCTACAAAGATTTTCATTTGTTTGAACTATATTTTCAAAGAAGAATGTGGTCTGATCTTCCCTGAAGGTTCATTGTGAAATTGTGAGGTGGAAAATCCTGATTTTACAATAAGACAGTGTGAGTTGAAGGCATTTCCTCAGTGTCACTGAAAGAAAGTTAAGTCAGAGATTTGCCTTCATAATTCATGATTCCCTTCTAGTGCATTTGTTTGTACTGCTTAGTATTAAAAAGCATAATGCTTATGTTGATTTTTCTATTTACTATTACATCTTAGTTTCTCTTATTTTCTAACTTTCTAAAATGAATTAATCTGTACCTAATACAAAGTAAATCAGTGAACTGGCTGCCGCATTTACCCTGATGGGATTTCAGGCTCATGGTAAGGTACTGGGTAAATTCTGGCTCAGTTGTTACTGACATAGGAGGCTTTACAGTTATTAGAAGACAGCCCAGGAGGAAAAGAAAAAATGGATTTATGTGATCCTGTATTGCTAAATACGGCACACTGCTGCTATCTTCTCTTTACTGCTTTCTCTAAGAGTCATCATTTCAATGCACTAATCTTTTAAACAGCCGTTCAGTGTGAATTGGGCTAGAACTTTGCTAAGGGGTCACATTTACCAACCTGACAGTTATACATTTACAAAAGAAATAGCATGAATTTATTCAGCATCAAAACCTCTGCATCTTTTACCACCCAACTGCCTTTCACACCATATTGCCATCAGTGCACTATAATGGCTATATAAATTCCATCCAGATTCTTCTTTTAATTAACTAGTATTCTTTGAACAAAAATAAAAGTGCTGTTTTTATAGAGGAATAAAAACTGCATAAAGCGAGTGTGAAGGATACAAATCACCAAATTAGTTATTCTTTATTGCAGCTATGGAGAATTCTCTGTCCCTCCCTTTCTCTTCAGTAGCAATATTTTTTTTCCTAGCCTGAGTGAATGGAAAATGGGGAACAGTGTAGCAGCCTCGAATGTGTTTGAGTTTATTGTAATGACCACATCCTAAAAGCTCATGCAGGGCTGGGCACTGATGATATTGTCATCTACAAATGATTTGGTTTATAACATTTTCTGTTGTTGGTAGCCAAGAGCACGAACTTTGTAACTATACTGCCTGGGTTCAAATCCCAGCTCAGCCACTTATTAAGTTTGCGATTCTGAGCAAGTTCCTTAACGTTTCAGTTTCCTATCTATTAAATCAGGATAATAATAGACATACCTCTCACAGCATTAGGCGGATTAGCTGAGTTGATCCATGTAAAACATCTAGAGCCCTGTCAACACATACTAAGCTGTTACCTCCTGAATGCACAGTCTAATGTGAGGTTGATCCTGCTCTGACACTCGTGACCCTTGATCACCTGGGCTGAACTGACTGATGTGGTAGTTAGGTAAATGTCCTTTTATTTCCTTAGATATTTCTTTCTAAGAGTACCTTTTATTACAAGACAATTACTTTTAAAAATAAGGAAGCAAAGTTATTTCAGTCAAGGGTACAATAGGCAGTTGGTTGGCCGTGTCTCCATCCTGCCACTGCTGCCAGATCTAGCTTTCTAAACCACTGTGTTCTCATATCAATTTCTGCTCAGAAGGTTTCAAGCCTTCCCCAGATCCAAGCACCTTTGCCTATCACGCAATTTCTACCAGAGCCCAGCCCTTTCCCTCCCTCTCCCCAATCTTTTTTATCCATTGTGCCCCTAGAGGAAGCATCTACTCCAGTCAAAGTTGATCTATTTCAAAGTTAGCCATTTCTCAAATGTACCGCATTCAGATTCCTTCTTTTCCCTCTTCCTTTGTTCACATTGTTCGTTTGTCTAACATGTCCTACTCTCTTCCTCCACTTATCTAAGTCATACCTTCTGTTCTAAGCTGAGCCATAAAAGGGAAAGTGTCTTTTACCCCCTTTGTATTTTTTATCACATAACATGATTGTCTGGATGCGGTAAGTGCTAAGTAAAAGTTGTTAATGATGAAGAACTCTCCTGTTAGCTCTATTTTCAAACTACATTTATTTCTTTTATTTTCATAAATGTATTCATTTATGAGTTTTTGGCTGCATTGGGTCTTCATTGCTGTGTGCGGGTTTTCTTTAGTTGAGGTGAGCGGGGGCTACTCTTCGTTGTGGTGCGCGGGCTTCTCATTGCGGTGGCTTCTCTTGTTGCAGAGCACGGGCTCTAAGTGCGCGGGCTTCAGTAGTTGTGGCACGTGGGCTCAGTAGTTGTGGCTTGCGGGCTCTAGAGTGCAGGCTTGTAGTTGTGGCACATGGGCTTAGCTGTTCCGCGGCATGTGGGATTTTCCCGGACCAGGGCTCGAACCCATGTCCCCTGCATTGGCAGGCGGATTCTTAACCACTGCGCCACCAGGGAAGCCCTCCGACTACATTTAGAGTCTCACCACTTCACACCATCTCCACCACTGTCACCCTGCCCAAGCTAAAGTAACTGTAGCTTGCCTATCCCATTCCTCTTCTCCCTATTCCACCCTTGCCTACTCCTGTGATGAGTTGTCTGCTCTCAACACAGCAGTGAAAGTAACCCACATAAAATTTAAGTCAGATCATACCACTTCTGTGCTCAGAACTCTCCAGTCACTTCCCCTCTCACCCTGAGTAAAACTAAAGTCCTCTCAGTGGCCTCCAAAGCCTCTTGAGATCTGCAACTCCACGCCAACACCATCCCTGCCCAAACTCCTGTGACCACTTTGCCCTCATTTCCTACTATTCCCTTCTTCCTGTCCCCTACTACTGTCTACTTCTGCCACACTGGCTTCCTTGCCGTTCTCTGAAGATGCAAGGCACAATCCTGTCTCAGGACCTTTGCACAAATTGTTCTCTCTGCCCAGAAAGTTCCTCCTTGGGAAACTTTCATGGCTCCATCCTTCCTGCAGTTCTCTAATTAAATGTCTTCTCAATGAGATCTTCATTGATTATCCCTAATTTGCTGTCTATCTTCCCAAACTTTCAATAGATTGTAAATTCTGGGGGACAAAAGGAGGACTTTTTGTCTATTTCCTTAGGTGCTCTGTCCTCAGTACCTGAAACAGAAACTGACACATAATAAGTACTTAATAGTTATTGAATGTATGAATGAAAAATTGACCCTTAAAAATATGTCCCATAGTAAAAATACTTCTAACCCTCCCTTAGGCTCAAACAAAAGCAAGTGTCCTATAATAGGTCCCAGAAAATTAAAATAACCACAGTTGAATATTAGCCATGGCAATTGTAGCAGAAAGTTCCATTGCAGAGAAAAGAGATTTCTGCATCAAGTAAAGAAAAAGAAGCGGTTTACATTATAACAAGTGCCATATTAAATTATATTGGTGTCCTGGGGGACTGTTATTGACCCAACAGCACACATTTTTGAGAGAGCAAGTGGTTTTGCCCACACTGTCCTCTTCCTAAGGTGGAGAATGTAGCTATTACATAGTTTTGTTTTGTTTTTGTTTTTGTTTGTCATCTAGCGGTGGAATAAAATGGTGAAAAGAGCATTAATGTTGGAGTCAGGTAAACCTGGCTTTAAATTCGGGCACTAGTATGTGTTCTTGGATAGGATATGTAACCTCTCTGAGCCTCTGTCTGATTATGTATAAAATGGTTTTTAATAATGCCTTTCCCTCATTGTTGTTCTAAATGTTAAATGGGAGAAGACGCATGAATTACCTGAGACGTAACATGTGGTTAATAAATGTATTGTGAACATTGCATCCCATAGAAATAGCTGTATATTTTGCTACTGAATTCTTCCTTTTGGCTTAAATCAAAATGGAGAAGTAGCAGTTAGACTGATGTCTAGGAATAAGCTTTGGCTCCTGGGGCTTGGACCACGGAGAAGCCCTCAACACTATAAATCTCTCAGCAGTATCTGATGAAGCTGCAAGAGCCTTCCTAGAACATGAGCCTACCACCTGCTTGACTTTTGTAGAAGCCTACTCTTTTTATCTTTTGAGCTAATTCTTAGTCTTCTATTTTCCACTTTCAATTCTCTTTTGCTTCTCTTATTTTCAAAATTCTATGCTAGATGTGTGAAGTTGGAGATTCCATACTGAAAGTTTTCTAAGAAATGAAGAAAGGAAAAATAAGGTCAGGCAGCTACTCTGTATAATAAAATAATGTGAATATTAATTTTCAAATTGAGATGTGAGAAACATATGTATATTGATTCACTTTTAGAATTAGAACTTCCAGGAAGGAGGAAAATATTTTGTTTAAACCACTGAATTGTTTTTACATGGTTTTTTTTTCAATGACATTATTTTTTGAAATCTTTAGGAAGCCAAAGCTGTGGTCGAAGAAACAAGAGCCCTGCGAAGTCGGCTTCATCTTGCCGAAGCTGCACAGAGACAGGCACACGGAATGGAAATGGATTATGAAGAAGTGATCCGTCTGTTAGAGGCCGAGATTACAGAGCTGAAGGCTCAGCTTGCTGATTATTCTGACCAAAATAAAGTAAGCAAAACAGTTCTCTCTTCTAGTTACCATGGTTTCCTTGCCGTTGTCATGTATCCTGTTTTCATTTTCTTTTCATCTGCACTTCTAAACTAGGTCAGTGTTTGTCTTCTGTAATTCAGTGATAGGATGATGTGTCATGATGGGGGTAATGTGAAGGTTATGAGCCTCCGTTTATCCAGATAGCTTTGGGATGGAAAAGTATGTGCCCAAATTTATTCGGGTCATTGGTCAACATTGTACAGCTCAGGCACTAAGTCCTGGAACTATTTAACATTTAATTGATTACATTGGTTTCCTCCTTTTTCCTAAACTTGCTAATTTGTCCTGTGGGGATGGGAGGAGGAGAGTCTAGGGATGGGGTTTGCTCTGTGATTAGAGCACTCAAGGAAATGTGAAAGAAAGAATTTTTTGCCCAAGGCCCAAGATAATTAATAGAAAGAAACTTGAGTTTGAATTTAGCAGACTCCAATTTCAATAGCGAAATACTGAATGCTTTTCAGAAGGCAATGTGAACTTTTTTTAATGTGAAATTTTTCATTATGTGATTTTTTTAAACATACTGTATTCATTGAATGGTCTTCAAAAACTGTAACAGACATTTTTATTTCACTGAAGTAAGGTAGAAAATTAAATAAATTGAAATAGATATTTTATAACTTCATAGAGTTCATTTATAACCATAGTGTTTATATCTCTCTAATACAGTCATCTTTCAAGAGAACATAAAACAAATTTGAGAAATTTTTGTGTATTTATTTAAACATAAAAAAGTTAACTACTTTAAATATACCAAGTAGAAATGAAACCAGTTTTAGAAAAGCAAAATACAGAAGAAAATCTGAAATATTCTTTGGTTAGCTCTTAAGAATCACTAATATATTTCTCACATCTGTCCATTTAAACCAATTCCAAAAGAAGGTTGACATTCCTGTCACCCTTGGATAATACCACAAGGCCAAGGGGAAAACATTACTTGAGACAGCAGAAATACTTAGGAATATTACATGTATTTATTATTCTTCACCCAGTATTTACATTCTGAAATCAGAGATATGTGCTTATTTCATGTGAGTGACTTTAACATGATTCTGAAAATATTTTGGGAATTTTCAAAATACTAAAAGTACTTTTTTTAAATAATAACTTGATTTACTTTTGGAGGGATAATCAAGTCTTTAAAAATACTTTCTTTTTAAATAATATAACATTCAAGGAGTTCACATGAATTTATTCATTTTGTTTAAAGCATAAGTTATTTGCTATTCTTTCTTCCAGCTCCTAGCTAAGAAACGTTTTGGTCCTAAGTCGTGTAGTAATATAATTAATTCACTTCTTCTCTTTTTTAGCATAATGGTGTCTCATGCCATTCCTCTTAACAAAATCCTAAACTAAACCATTAACCTGTCTCTGAAAATAATCTTTTTTTTTTCCAAAGAGGAGATGTTATACATGAGCATCTTAACATTTTCCAAACCCAATACCAGTGGAGAAGTAGAAGGAAATTTTTTTTTAATTGTTTGAGATTGCTTGAAGAGACACTGACCAAGATATTACAGGATTCAGATTCAAATATTCATTTTTAAGGCAGATTCTTTTTGTAACAATATTATTTTCTTACAAGTTTTCCCTTATATTATCTCTATATTTACTTATTTCCTTTTTTTTTTCACCTTCAGCTTAAGAAATAAAACTTTACCTGTACCTTCGAAGACCCACAATATCCCTTTCCAATTGCATCCCCCTCCCTTGACCTCATAGGTAAACAAACCACTTTCCTGGATTTAGTGTTAAACATTTTCTAGATAATTTTACTACCTATGTATATATCCCTTAACAATATGTTGTTTAATTTTGCCTGTTTGTCAACTTTATGTAAATAGAAATATACTACTTTTATTGTTCCAACTTGGTTTTTCACTCAAAATTTTGTTTTGTGATTCATCTATTTGAAGTTTATAGCTAGTTCATGACTTTTCATTGCTTTTTTGTACTCCATTGAGTGGATATACTAAAGTATATTTGTCCATTCTGTATTTGATGGACAGTCCAATTGTTTCAGTTTTCTTCTATTATGAACAATGTTGCTGAAAACAGTTTTGTACGTATATCCTGCTCCACATGTGTAACAGTTCTCTTGGGTTCATATCTTGGAGTGGAATTGCTAAGTTGAATGATGATTATATGATCAACTTTACTAATTACAATTAGGCAATGCCTAATTGTGTTTGAAAGTGTTTGAACCAATTTTACTCCCAACAGTAATGAATGAGAATTACCGTTTACCCCAAATCCTTGCTGATGCTTGCTTTCTTTTACTTTTAATTTTTATCAAACTGTTAGGTGTGATAAGTGTATCTCATTGTGGTTTAATTTGAATTTCTCTAATGATTTTGAGCTACTGATGTGCTGGGACCAGCTGGTAGTGGTTTATGAGAGCTGACTGTGTACAGTTCTTCTTAACTGCATGTTCAATGACATCAGGTTGTTAGCTGGAAATCAGCCATGGTGGGGTTATTTACACCCCCAAATGCAATAAACCAGGGCTTTGCTTCTTGTCCCAGATAGTCAGTTGAGCTAATATTTATGCATTTATTAGGCATTTGTGTTTCTATGTGAAATGCTTCTTCATATCTTTTAACCATTTTTCCATTGGGTTATTTGTCTTTTTTATATTCATATGTAGTGATTGTTTGTATGTTCTGGTTACTAACCTATCTTATATTTTATGTTGTAAAAATCCTCTCTGGAATTTATAGCTTACCTTTTCACCCTCTGGTGAAATGAACAGGTGTTATTTTCAAGTAATCAGACTTTTCAGTCTTTTCTCTCATGTGTCTTTCCAGAAGTCCTTCCATTCCCAAAGATATTTTTATATTTGTCTCTAAAAGTATTAAAACTTTGATCCTTCTGTCATGGTTTTATGTCATTGTATAAGGTGGGGATTCATTTCATTCTTTCTTTTTTATTCTAAGTGAGTGACCAACTATCCCAGCACCACTCATTCAAAAGTCTCTTTTACTCTAAATCTTGATCCAATCAACCTGTCTAGTTCTTTTTCTTTAAAAGTGTGTTGACTACATAACCCTTTGATCTTTTATATGTATTTTAGACTCAGATTATAAATTCCATTAAAAGAAATTAATACAATTGCCATTTTTACAGAAAATGCATTAAATATATAATTTGGGGAAAATTTACATATTTATGATTGCGTCTTGATTCATAAACATCATTGAGGAACAGAAAGGTTAATTGCATGTGGCCAGAGAATCTAGTCTATAGATAACTCCAAAATTCTTTGATGGTTGCTTCATGGCTTACTATATGACCAATATTTACAAATATTCAAAGAGAGCTTGAAAAGAATTCTGCAATCATTTGATGTGTTGTTTTATATAGTCCACCAGATCAGGATCATTAATTGTGGGGTTCAATTCTTCTCTAGTCATATTAATTTCTTTGTCAGGGAATAGGTTAAAATTTCCCTTGTGATTACTTTTTTAAATTTTCTGTATATATTTGAAGTAATGTTTTAGATTGCATACAAGCTTAGAATTATGTTATCATCCTTTCATGAAAATGTTGTGACTCTTCAATCTGCCTTCCTCCTTAATGCTTATTTTTGATTGATACTAAAATAGTTATACCAGCTTTCTTTTGGTATTTACCTATGTATTTTTTCCATCCTTTTACTTTCAACTTTTCAGTGTCCTTATATTTTAATTGTGTCTATGATAAACAACTGGTAGTTGGATTTTTTTCCCCATTTTACTGTTTTTTGACCTTTAATTGGAAAGGTCTTTCCATTTACATTCTTATTCTCAAATGCACTTGTCTTCATTTCTACCCTTTTATTTTGTGCATTTTATTTGTCCCATGTTTTCTAGTTGTTTGTCATTTCTTGCCTCCCTTTTTTTTTTCTTTTTTGGATTGGGTCAGACTTCTCCTGTGTTCCCCTACTCCCATTTCATTTATTTTACTCTGCTAGTTTAGAAGTTAGACACTCGGTTTCTAATTTTTAAAGATTATATTAGAAATGTTAACAGTCTATTTTAACTTAAATTATAAAATGAATCACTGGCTTTCCACTTCTTCTAAATATTGTAAGGACTTTAAAACATAAATCCAATCATCCCTTTCTGCTTAATTTCTATTAACTAAGTATTTTAGTTCTTTCTTGACTTTTAACATCATAAATTAGATACTATTACAGTTTATTTTGTGCAGTCAACCTTCATTTAGATAGACCTCCATGTTTATCATTTTCTTTGTTCAACATTCTTCCTTGCATTTCAGACATCCTTGCTAGAATTACTTTCTTTTTTCCTGAAGTACATCTTTTAGAAATTCATCTTTTAGAAATAGTGAGGATCTATTGGTAATAAACTCTATTTTTGTTTGTCTGGAAACATCTTTTTTGACTCTTGTTCTTGAAATATATTTTTGCGACATTTAGATTGTTAAATTGGCACTGAATTTCTTTCAGTGTTTTTATTCCATGGTTGTGATATCAGATGTCAGTGTGTCATTTGTTTTCTATCTGTTGTTTCTTTTTAGATGATTTTCTCTTTATCTTTAGTGTTCAGCAGTCATGTGTTCACTTATTTTTATTTATATTGCTTGAGATTCATGGAATGAGGTTCCTGATCTGAGGAACAGTGTCTTTCAACATTTCTGAAAAACCCTAAGCTTTTATCCTGACCTATTCCTCTTTCATTATTTCTAGACTGTCTTATGTAATTCAGATTGGATGTATGCTAGATCTTCTTCCAGTTATTTTTTCTTTTCATATTTTCCATTTTTATTTTTATGCTGTATTATGAGAAGTTTCTTTACCTCTGTCTTCCAGTTCACCCATTCTCTTTTCATCTGTATCTAATTGGATAGTAAATGCATAAATTGAGTTTCTAATTATTACTGCATTTATTTTTTTTAAACATCTTTATTGGAGTATAATTGCTTTATATTGTTGTGTTAGTTGCTGCTGTATAACAAAGTGAATCAGCTATACATATACATATATCCCCATACCCCCTCTCTCCTGCATCTCCCTCCCACCCTCCCTGTATTTTTACTTTTCAGATCGATTTTTTTGTGTCATCTGGATCTATTTTGATAGTTTCTTGTTTCTTTATTATGCTTCAAATTCTTAATTTTTAAAACATATTAAACATAACTTTATATTCTGTATCTGATCACTTCAGTAGCTGCTATCTCTATAGGTTTGATCCTATAATTTGTTTCCTTCAGCTGACTTTTCATCCATAGTAGCTTATTTGCTGAGATCATGTTCTTTTGATACATTAAATGTAGGCATTCTTTGATGTCTGAGTTTAGCAAATAACCCACTAGAGAATTTTTTGTTTGCTTTTACCAGCCAGGGACCAATTTAAACTAAATTTTCAGCTTATGAATGTACAGGCCACACAGGTAATATAAATTCTGACCTGGAACCTGCTTGAGTTGGGGGACTGTGGTTGGCAATTATTCAGGGGACACTTTTTTAACCATTCACCAGAGGCAAAATCAAAAGGTTTGTTTCTCCTTAATTCACCCATTAAAGTTCTCCTGTTTGCCATTTGTGCCTGATGAAACCCCAAACTATAGGCCTCCAAGGATCAGCAAATACCCTGAGATCAAATTGTGCTACAGTGTACTCTAACTTCAGTGGGTTCACTCAGCATTGCTATTGCTTATCTTCATGAAATTCCTTCACTTTTCCTGGAATTCTTTTACTTCCCCATCAGCTCAGCTTTACATTGGGTCATATTACATTAAATATGTATGTATATCTTCAGCATGTTGGATTGTGCCACACTAATAGGGGTTTCCGTCAGCCTCTGGTAACCATGTTGTCAAGAAACACCATAAACTAATTAAAATGTATTTTAATATAAGAATATAATATAAACTAATTAAAATGTATTTTTTTAACATCTTTATTGGAGTATAATTGCTTTACAATGGTGTGTTAGTTTCTGCTTTACAACAAAGTGAATCAGTTATACATATACATATGTTCCCATATCTCTTCCCTCTTGCGTCTCCCTCCCTCCCACCCTCCCTATCCCACCCCTCTAGGTGGTCACAAACCACCTAGCTGATCTCCCTGTGCTATGAGGCTGCTTCCCACTAGCTATCCACCCTACGTTTGGTAGTGTATATATATCCATGCCACTCTCTCACTTCGTCACAGCTTACCCTTATTTTATATTTTAATATAAAGTTATTTGTAGCTTATCTTAAAAAGTTTGCAGCATTCCTGAGCAGTTTAACTTTTAAAAATACGCAATTAGTTAAGTACCCCCCAAAATCAGAAGATATGTACAATGAGAGAAAATAAATGATATAGTAATGTTGGATATTAGTTAATAAAAAATGAAAATAGGAGCCACTAGTATAAAATTGAAGAAATGTATAATATGTTCCTTTTGATATCTCTGTCCAGGAAAGTGTTCAGGAGTTAAGAAAGCGAATCACGGTACTTGACTGCCAATTGCGAAAATCAGAAATGGCTCGAAAAACTTTTGAGGCATCCACTGAAAAGCTTCTTCATTTTGTAGAGGTAAATTTTCCTGTTACATCACTTTATGTCCATTTTTAAGAAATGTATAGACAACTGACATACAGGTAAATGTCCTGGTGTTTGATGGCTAGTGATACGTTCTCTGGGCTCAAAACAGCAATGGTGACTTACAGTAAGATTTTAAATTGCTTAGATAATGAAAAGACCAGCTAACATACAAATTAAGAGAAATAATTTAGACAGGGTAATATGATCCCAAATATATACTATGTTTTAATGAACACTTTCTTAACTTTTGATACTAGGTAAACATTAGTTGATAACTACCCTATAAAGAAATGTTTCTCTGTGTATTATAATTCTGAATAGAATTGTATGTTAATGTAATTGATTTTTGTCCCTATATAACAGAAACACCTTTTTAATCATATGGGTGGAGGGGGTTATAAATATTATTTAAGCAAGAGAAAACATTTTAAAAAGCTATCAAAGTTACATTATCATCTTCACTCTCTTGTTTGTCTCTAGGCTATTCAAGAAGTGTTTTGTGATAATTCTCTTCCTTTGTCAAATTTAAGGTAAGAAAATTTAAGTGCTTTCTGCAGAGTATGGCCACTGATTACATTCTTCATCTGGTACTTGTGCTAAAATACTAAAATCTCTTAAAGTCTTAAGATAGTCAAAGCAATTTTTTCCTTTTATAAAGACTGCCACTAGCAATGTAGTTCTACTTCTAGCAATGTATGCTTGCAGAAACATAGGAAAACTCCACCCTTTTCTGTGAAAACAGCAGTTCAATAAATGAAGATGATTCATTATATTTTAAGTTTCCACGTAGCATTTTTGAATTTAGAAAAATATTGTAGTACATGGTAGTACATATGGTAGTACACCTTTAAACTCATTTTAATGTAATACTTTATTTCTTCAGGTGAAATCTGATGTTTTTATTGTTATTTATGCTGCTTATGATGTAAAATAATTATGTGAATACCATGATGATTATTTTCAGTATGATGTTAAAATACTCAGCAGTCAGATTCCGCTTGTATGGGTTAGACATGTCCCCAACTCCCACCACCCAAGGTTTCATTGTGACCTTGAATAATAATTCAAAAGCTTTGGTATTAAAAATGACTATTTAAAAGCCAGAGCCTGCCCTTGCAGGTTCACAGAACAAAGGTAACTTTAAAAAGCAACGTTAATATATGTAACAATCACTTTGCTGTACACCTGAAAGTAACACAACATTGTAAATCAGCTATACATCAATTTTTTTTTAAAAAAAAGCAACATTAAGCTACTTTTTGCTACATCTTGGAAAGTTAAACACTAGTAAAATTTGGCTCAGTCTTTTTAATACACTATATCATCTATAGTGGATGTTGGCCTTGGTATTCTACACAGAATAAAGGCTCTGAATTTGAGAATTGATGCTTTAGTTTCTCCTTGTGAATTAATACTATCATGCTTAGGAAGATGGATTATAAGTAATGATGGCTTTGTCATCAGTTTAAAATTGTCTCTTTTCAAGTAAAAGTTTCAGCATAATGGTAAAAGTAAACCCTTGCCTTTTAATTGTATCAGAATGCATTCATTTCTGGTGACATTCGCATTTTTTAAAAGCGGTATAAATGCTCTAGGCTTTTTTAGATTTAGGGATAGCAAATGGAAGAGTTTAAGAGAGAATTTCAGGAACAAATATACATATTGAATTTATGTTTAATATTACTAGAAGTAGTAGTAAATGTCTCTTTAATAAATTTATGTTTAAGTGCTTAATTTAAGTGTTTACAAAACTAAATAAAGGCCACATCATGTTAGCATAACACAAGCAGTCACAAAATAAGCCAAACAAATGATTTAGGAGGGAGCTATCCTTCTATCCCTTCCTCCTTATGTATAAGGTAAACCTAATTTTTTAAATATGCCTATTTATTATATAATAAAGAATTGAAAACAAATATTATTTTGTGGGAATTATTTCGATTATGGCTATAAGAATACAATGTTCCCAGAAATCAAAAATTTTTGTACAATTTCATAACTAATAAGAAGAATTCAGATTTAGCAAAGATAGATATTATTCATTGTATAATAAGTTTAGCTTTATTTTATTGCCCCCATAGTGAAAGAAGAGCTATGTTAGCTTCCCAGACATCCCTCACACCACTGGGAAGGAGTGGACGTAACATCCCAGCAACGCTGGCACTTGAATCTAAGGAGCTTGTTAAATCTGTCCGTGCCATACTTGATATGGATTGTAAGTTTTCTGCATTTTTTTCACGCTTTTAAAAATAACTTATTTAGCAAAACAAAAGAAGAAAATTTCAAGCTTGATAGTTTAATCTTGTTAAATGCATTGGTTTGCCTACGGTAAAATTGATAGCTGATCGATAAAAATCTTAATGCAACCAATTGTAGGGGGAGAATACTTGCTTTATTTAAAGTGCTCAAAATGGCTTCCAACAGAAGATAGCTGATTAAGACTTTTTTTTTTTTTTAACCTCTACTTCCATCTAAAGTCTCTTTGAAATGGAAGAATAAATATAAAAATAAATCCACAACAGCACTGGAAACCTAGAAGGTTGGAATCAACATTGAGGAAATTTTTAATAATATACAACAGATGGAATAAGATTGAAGATACAGCCCAGCTATGCAAAAGACCCCAGAACACAATAAAGGTGAAAGACAGTGAGTTAAGTAGAACCATGAAAAACCCTCAAGATCACAAGCAGGGAAAACTAGGAACAAACCCCGGGGTAGTCAGCAGGGTAACTAATTAAAGGGCTGTAGAGCAGGTGAACCAGTTCCCTACTCTTCAGAGCTGAGAGAATACCTCTTTCAAGGGACTGCATGATCTGTCACTGGACACCCCCAGAGTCAGCCGTGCTCTCAGTAACCTCCAGCATCCCAACTGAGAGGGAGATCCTTGGGCAAAGCTTAAATGATTAGATATTTCCATCCTTCCCTCTTCCTATCTCCAGGTACTTTTTTCCCAACATGTATTTGGACTTCCTTTCTGTTTGTGTTCTGTCTCTTCCCTTGGAGTCAGTCTGTCTGCTGGTTGTCTTTGTGCTAGCATCTAACAGTCCATTATTCCTCTAGTTTGCACTCTTAATCTCCATGCTGGGGACCAGATTTTATATATATATAAAATCTGGATTGACATCTGGATTAACATCTGGATTTATATATATATATATAGAGAGAGAGAGAGAGACAGAGAGAGAAATAAAAGTCTGTGTTAGTAATCCAGATTTTATATATATATAAAATCTGGATTGACATCTGGATTAACATCTGGATTTATATATATATATAGAGAGAGAGAGAGAGAGAGAGAGACAGAGAGAGAAATAAAAGTCTGTGTTAATATACTAAAAAATCACAAAAAATTTATAAAAGAAAAAAATATCTATGTTAATCAAGTATCAAACTAGTAAGTTTTGAGTCAAGTCCTGGGTAGTAGATGACTTGACTAGGTAATAGGGCAATGTTCAAGACCCTTCCTTCAAGGTAACCTTTGACTTTAAAACAATGCTGTAGAGGATTGGAATCCATGCCTCTAATAGTATCTGCTCAATTTCTGTAATGAGTATTTTTTTGTAATTTTGTATGACCTATTACATTTTTTAAAATCAAACTATATTTTAGAAACCCTATAAAAACTCTTTTTGTAAAGAAATTCTGTATTTTTTAGGAGGGATGAAAATAGCCACTACTAATGTATTATGTGTAAGATCAGAATTTTATATATCAGACATTTTTAAGCTAGGGTGTTTACAGTGGAAGGAAACACCTGCACAGACATAGCCCAGTGGACATTGCAATCATTAATTTTAATTACCTTGCTAGCATTAACCTTTATATTTGTCAAACATGATTATTCAAAGAAAATTTTTGAAGTTCAGCAGAACTTCTTTGGAAGAAAAGTGGAAAATTACATCTTCACTTTTTATCTAAGATTATACCCACTCCGCTGCTTAAAATTAGCAAATTGTTTCTATGTTGTCTTCCTGTTTAGAAATACAATTGCTAATGTTTGCATATTTCCCAGCACTTTTGTAATTATATGTGACATATCTTTTTCAGTGTGATAATTCAGATAAGCTCAGCTCATTTTTCTTTCTCTTTAAGCAGTAGCTTTTTCTATCTGTAATGAAAAGGAGAAAATTGCTATCATGTGGTAGATAATTCAGCCACAGCCGCCACCTCATTTCCTTTGCCATGGCTATCTTATTATTTCAAGTTTCAATTTGAAATTTTCATTTGGGTAATTGCCTCCACTTTCTTGTAAATTTAAGTATACTCCAGGATGTTATACTATGGAATTTCCTCAGAAATGAAATTAAGATTTCTTAGGTCTTATAGGTTAAAACCAGTCACTAAGGAATATCTAGAGGACAATTCCAAACCATTTTTGGATCATGGACTCCATTGAAATCTGGTGAAAGTCCTCTTCCCAGAAATATGCAATTAAGCACATTTTTTCATGCATTTTCAGAGTGTTTATGAACCCCATCTTAAGAACCCCTGATGTAAAATTACAGGGAACACGAATGCTTTCTACAGCATTGCAAACATGGCCATCCATCTCTCACAAGAATACCTCTAGCAGTGGAGAAGTAAATGAATCACATAGGCAGCACTTTGAATCCACGTAAACACTGTGCCTCAGAATCTCTGATGTTCCCTAGAGGTCCCCCAGAGAGCACCTCAATTGGTCATCCAACTTCTTTAGGCAAATCACTTAACCTCTGGGCCTGTTTCCTCATATAAAAGGTAGAGATTATAATATCTGAAGTGGCAGGATTGGAGGATTAAATGAGATACATGTAAAGTACCTGAAAGTATAAGATGTTCTATAAATGGCTGTTACTGCTGCTGGTACCACATTACTATTTATAGTAATTAATTTAAAGAATACTTTTTCACTATGGTAAGTATTATATAATTATTTTCTAAAGCTTTGTTTAACTTTGATACATTTGAAAATGTGATAGATGAGACCTTTTCTTAATATATAACATTTAATGCTATTATTGATTTTGAGTTAGAACGTAATCATCACAGGAAACTGCGGTTAAATGTCTGAATCAGCAGCTTATCTTTCAGTTGTTTATTGCAAACTATAAGGAAACTTAGATCTGCTCTGTTACATTACCTTCAGTGAAACAGTATGTAGACATAATAGGCATTTTCAATCAGTACTGGAACCCCTGGAGGCCCTTATATTGATCTCCATCAATATTTACATGGTCAGCATTGTAATGCTTTAGTGTCATCTTTATTTGAAATAACTACGTTTTAAAGTGTAATCTTCATTTGATTGACATCTGGATTAACAAAATTCTGTAATGAAAGCAGGAGGAGGCAGTTCTATTTTTTTTAAATGCATATTAAAACAATATCTGAGGGCTTCCCTGGTGGCGCAGTGGTTGGGGGTCCGCCTGCCGATGCAGGGGACACGGGTTCGTAGAGGCCACAACAGTGAGAGGCCTGCGTACCGCAAAAAAAAAAAAAAAAAACCAATATCTGAAAAAAAAAATAAAACAAACAATATCTGGCTGTATATCCCATAGGAGGTTTTTTATAAAAAGAGAACTTTTTGACTCCCTGGTAAATCGGCAGAGTAAACACAGGCTTCTACCTTCCTTCCCGTGGAAATGATCAGTGGAATATAAAAATAGGGGGGAAGTCTTCAAAAGCACTAGCAGTCACAGGCAAATCCCCAAAACTTTTCAACATAGGGCAGGCAGGACCACATAGAAGAGAAGCATGAAGGTCCTCTGCTAAACAACAATAGCAATTATGGGAATAACTGGAGGGAACCATGGCAGGAGGGCACCCCTTAATGCATTCTAATTTGAAGGGGTAATGAATAAAGTCAAAGACTGGCTAGGGGCTAGATGGACTCTTTTTACTCTATAATTTTGGTGAGTCAGTGTCATTTGTTGAAATCCTCAGGGTCCACGCAGTTTCTGTGTCAAGCAGAAGGCCATCTAGGGCTTGGTCCTTTAGGCAGCCTAGACACACTTTAGACCTGACACACACTGGGGCATGCAAGAAATGTATGTAAAGAAATAAATGTAAAGGGAACCTGGCACAGCAGCTTCTGCACCACAGGCCACGTTGCTCTGCACAGCCGCCTCTGGTCCTGGCTCACGACTCACTCCCCTCAGACTGCTGCATTATCCTTATACTTGCAATGCAAGTGCATATGAGCCAGCCTCCAGCCTGAGCTTTAGAGCATACCTTCAACAACAACTTGGTTGAGTGTCAGGGCAGCCAGGGATCCACATATTCTTGCAAAGGTCAAAAACCAATTCTGAGTGGAGAGCTCTCTACATTCAAGGCTTGTATAAAGAGAAACATATAACACACACACACAGTTCATTCAAGCTCTTATAAACAAATAGATATATATGTATACATAGAAATATATGATTATGAAAAAGTCCACTTTCAAGAAAATAGGAGATAGCTGTCAAGATTCAGAATAGACTTCAGGATCAAGATGGTAGGGTGATCTCATGCCATTCTGTTCCTACACTTAGAAATGACGTTGAAAATTGTGTGTGTGTTCAAAAGATAAAAACCGAGAAAGGAACGCCTCCCTGCACCAAAAACAGAGGGTAAAACTATAATAATAACTGGGGTCTTCAGCTTCTGAGATACACAGGATTGACATGAACAGCTGGAACAAAGGTTCAAACAGCCATGAGGGCCCAAATGATGCCAGAGCAAAGGAAGCAAGGAGCAGGAACCTTCCAGCATAAAATACACTTTCTTTTCTCAACTTACTCACATATAAGGCATTAAAAAAAAAAATCCCTTCAGTTTAGGAGCCATCTGGGGCCTGCCACCAATTAAATTTGAAAGTAAGTATTCTCATCCACTACCGGTGGGAATATAACTTGACACAACATTCTTGGGAATCAGTTTTGCACTATATATCAAGAGCTTTTAAAATGTCTATTTGAAAAGTTTTTTTGAAAATTAAAAGAAAATTTTAATGGTCAAATATTTTAACCTGATAATCCCACCTGTTAGTATTTTTGCAAAGAAAATAATCAGTGATGTGCTTAAAAATGTATATACAAGTATTTTCATTGTGGCATTTCTTATAAAAGCAGAGAAGTATGGATGTTCAACTGTTACATATTGGTTGAATAATTATATAGCTTTTACTCAGCCCATTGAAAATAAGGATGAACTTTTCCCCTACCAAGCAACAACCATCCAATTACACATATTTGTCTATGTAAGACTCCTGTCTCAATTTAGATATTCCTGTCTGAAATTAGCAATATTTTAACTTTTAAAATTAGAATGTCAGTAATAGCTGCTTTTTGTATTTACATTCTGATGCTAATTAGAAGTTATTTAGGCAGATGGGAAAAGGCTCTTTGAGAAAAAGGGGAAATGCAGTACTGCAATATTTAAAGGCCTTCACAATTTTTCTTTTGGATCCAAAGCTCACACTTGATATAGCATCTTCTCATTGTACTTATTCGAGGTCTCAGACTCTCATCTTTGCTTTCCTTATTTCCTTCAAAGCATATTTTTATTAACCAACATGAATTTATCAAAGGAAAAGCCTTGTATATATATATATATACCATGTGTATACGTGTGTATAGCCATGTGTGTATATATATATATATATATATATATCTTTGAAAGTCAGCTATACTATTTAGAATGGGCATTATGGTATTTACTTCCCATAAAAAATCATATTATTTATATATCTTTCTTCCCCTAGAATTGGGGAAAATGTTTCACGCATAGGGAATAGGTTATGTGATCTGATGCCATTTGAGAGACAGTTTCACCTGTTTTAATTTTTAAGACAGACCTATTCTCTAGTGACTTGGTTATTCAGAGCCAGATAATAACCACTGTAAATATTTGTGGTGTCTTACCATTCAAGGAAAATGGCAAACTCACATATTCTCTTATATTGTTGCAAATTGAAAGTAGGTTACTGCTATAATGTTCCATTAAGAAAATATATCAAATTTAATCTTGGGTGGTTTCTGGAAAATAAACTATACTTGAGTTACTCGATTTTGCTTTAAGTGGGCAAATTATTATTAGCCTCAAGAAAAATAAGTAATTTCTTTCCTGGTACAATTTTATTTCCAAAAAAAAAGTGAGGGAAAAATATATCACTTAAGAAAAGGTAATCATTTAGATTCACTTAGATTCATTACTTCGTTCTTTCGTGAATTATTTATTGAGTATCTACAATGCGCCAGACCCTGACGTAGACCCTTTGATAACAGCATAAACAAAATCCTTGCTATCAAGCTGCTTAAGTAAATTGTAAGGGCAGAGATGGACAAACAAGTTAGCAAATAAGTACCTGACAATTCCAGACAGAGATGACTGTTAAGCATATAATAAGCCAGATGATGTGTAAGGGAATGTGAGTAAGTGGGGATGCTACTTCTCCTTTTTTGAAGAGGTGACATTTGAACCAAGATCCAGCCAGGAGGAAACCTCTATGGAAAGAGTTTTTTAGGCCAACTATAAAAGCTTTGAGATAGGAGCAATCTTGACATATTTGAGGGACAGAAAAAAAGCCTGGGCATCTGATACATATGAGCAAGCAGGAGAGTAGCAGGAGGTAAGGGTGGAGATTTAGAAAGGAGGCAGATCATATAGGGCTTTGAACACCATAGGAAGGAGTTTGGATTGTATTTTGAGTATTATAGAAGCCATTAATGGTTTTAAGCAGAAGGAATAACATGATCGATCTGGTCTACATTTTAAAAGATCATTCAGGCAATTTTTTGAAACTGGACTGTAGGAGTAGCGAAGAGTGAAGAAAGCAGGAAGACTAGTTGGCTATTACATGATTTACATACGAGATGGTAGTAGCATGGGCTAGGTTTGGAGTAGCAAGGAGCAAGTGTTCAGTTTTAAAAAGAGAAGTTGGTCAGCACGTATAATTTTTTGGAACACTTGACATTCAGTATTAACGTTTAAACTTGATATTCATTGCATATCGGGTCAAGGAGTAACCAAAAGTCCACAAGCACAAAGCAATTGCCTGTCATGGTCTTGGATCTTAGACTACCTCATGTTTCCCTACTGCTTCTTCTGCACATTAATTAAGTGTTGGGTATTTGCCTTTTTCATTAAACAAGTTACTGAGAATTGAAGTGTTGAAATGATTTAATAATACCAAATCTGTAGTAACCATCTGCTATTCTCTATTGGTACATAGGAAGCAAACATAATACAGTTTGTCAGTCATAAAAATCAGGAAGCCACCATGTTTCCAGTATTTAGTATACACAAACAGATATCCAGGGTGAGTCAATCCCAGAGCTACCACATCGTATGCGTTTTCATAGAAGATCATTTACAGGACAGTATTTCAGATATATACTTAAATCACATATACTGCCAGCAGCCATAAGGTATGAAGGCATGGCTAGACAAGCAAGACCTAATTTCTCACACAAAGCAGGAATATAGTTGTCAAGGGGATTGCAGAATGCACAATATCTAGGATTTAATTAAGAAAAAGGCTGTATACCTTAGTACTAACATGGTGAACAGACTATAACATAAAATGATTTCCAACACAAAAGCAGAAAAAATGCAAAGAATGCTTCAGAAATTACAGAGGCATAGATGGTAAAGTGTAGTGAATTAGCTCTCTTCCAAAAAATGAAACTAATTCCTTGCACAGTTAGAACCTGTATAATAATAGGATGTCTAAAGTCTAGTTCATGTTTCTATCCTATAACTGGACAAGCAAAATGTAAATGGTGGCAGAAAGAAATATTTTCCCTCAAGGCCTGAAAATGTCCTCATTCAAACTGAATGCGTTCTTTTAGGTTAATGGAATAGGTGTTCTCCAGAGTTCATATGAGGACAAAGTATTAACTCATCTCAGGAAAAACAGCAGCAGTAGCCGTTGTGTACAGCTACAGCTTTAATGATTATTTAATATGATAAAATAGTTCAGTTTAGATCCAGAAGTTCTTGCCTTCAACAACAGAATATTAATATTACTATTATAGATAATATATTTTAAAATAATAATACCAAATATATAGAAGATTTTTTAAATTTTATGAGTTTTACAGTTTAAAAGTACCATTTTACATCAATATGTTCTCACACAACCCTGTGAGATAGGCATTATTATGTCTAATTCAAAAGATTTGAAAAGATTAAGGCTCAGAGAACTTAGTTTACTTAAGTCACATCCTTGGAAAGGACAATGCCAGGACCCTAACCTAGGCCTTCTAATATTAAGTCCTATAAGTCTCACAGGGGTATAGTTAAGTCATTATATCGCAATTAATTGGCAGAATTTTTTTTTTTTCTTGGGAACATCTAAAATGGCAGGATGCCTTATATTCAGTGTTATCTCAGATATGATAAAATATGATAACCTCTCGGAGTCTTGGTTTCCTGTCTCTAAACTGGGGATACAATCTTCATAAGATTGTCTCAAGGATTAAACGAGCTAGTATGAAAGCACTTTGTAAAATATAAAGTGCTATGTAAAGATAAGATTATGTTTTAGAGTTCATTTTTTATTTTAATTAGAATCATTGACTAATTTTCATGACTTACAAATATTCAGAATAAAGCAACAGATTACATTGGTTCAGGAAGCTTTAATAATTTTCAATCAGGTATAGATGGATACCTGACTCAGTGATATAGTTGTTTCTCAGGAGGTCAGATTAGGAGAGTATCATTTTTTTTTTTATTAGAACCCTCTTAATTGTTTGATTTTTTTTCTTTGTTTTTTTTAGAGTGAGCATTTGTTACTTCTAAAATTTAAAGCATCCTTAAGTAAAATAAATTTTTAAACACCATGGAAACCTCACAGTAAAAAATAAAAGCTCTCTGGGCTTCCCTGGTGGTGCAGTGGTTAAGAATCCACCTGCCAATGCAGGGGACGCAGGTTCGAGCCCTGGTCTGGGAAGATCCCACATGCCGCAGAACAACTAGGTCCGTGTGCCACAACTGCTGAGCCTGCACTCTAGAGCCCGCGCACCTAGATCCGGTGCTCCGCAACAGGGGAGGCCACCTCAGTGAGAGGCCCATGCACCGCAGCAAAGAGTAGCCCCCACTCGCCTCAGCTAGAGAAAACACCAAGTGCAGCAACAAAGACCCAGTGCAGCCAAAAATAAAATAAATTAAATTAATTAATTAAAGTAAATAAATAAATAAAAGCTCTTTGGAATCATTTACAAAACATTGTATAAAGAGGGAATAATAAATGTACCTAGACAAAAACTTTAAAATCTTTAAAAATATTTTTCACAAATTTATGACCTTCTGAACTCATCCAACCAAGATTACCAATTAGATTAAAATGATTAGATCTTGGGACTATAAATACTATTGATGTTTCTCATTTCTTTTTTTTTTTTTACAGTTTTATTTATTTATTTTTTTTAACATCTTTATTGGAGTATAACTGTTTTATAATAGTGTGTTAGTTTCTTCACAAAGCACAGAGGTGATCTCCCTGTGCTATGCGGCAGCTTCCCACTAGCTATCTAATTTACATTTGGTAGTGCATATATGTCCCTGCCACTCTCTCACTTCGTCACAGCTTACCCTTCCCCCTCCCCATGTCCTCAAGTCCATGCTCTAGTAGGTCTGTGTTTTATTCCCGTCCTACCACTAATCTCTTCATGGCATTTTTTTTTCTTAGATTCCATATATATGTGTTAGCATACGGTATTTGTTTTTCTCCTTCTGACTTACTTCACTCTGTATGACAGACTCCAGGTCTATCCACCTCATTACAAATAACTCAGTTTCATTTCTTTTTATGGCTGAGTAATATTCCGTTGTATATATGTGCCACATCTTCTTTATCCATTCATCTGTTGATGGACACTTAGGTTGCTTCCATGTCCTGGCTATTGTAAATAGAGCTGCAGTGAACATTTTGGTATGTGACTGCTTTTGAATTATGGTTTTCTCATTTCTCATTTCTATGTTTCTCATTTCTTTTATAATAACCCCCAAATGCTAATGAAAGTTAAAGTCAAAGTAGATACAGCATTGGTAGTGAGAAAACCTAATTCCTGGATAAGATTTTTTAAACCTTAGGTAACTTCCTCAACTTCACTTTTGCTCCATTTACAAAATGAAAAGAACGAGCATCACAGCTTATTACATTACGGGATGAAATGAAGTAACATTTGTGAAATTGTCTTTAGTTTTTACATGAAAAGTAGTTGTTTGCACCCTAAATGAATATCTTTGTCAAAAAGATAGATTCACTTTTACTATTATAGAGGCAGAATAGCATAGTGAAAAGACCATGTGCTGGATTCAAATTCCAGATCTAACACCTAATAGATTTGTGCAAAAGCCCCAAAAGAGGTTCTGTAAGCTCTCTTGAGTCTCATTTTCCTCACCTTTAAAAATGGAGATATCACCAACTCATAGGGTCATTATGAGGATTAAATATAATGTAACTGAAGTAACTAGCTGATTAAAGTTAATGTTTATAAAGCGGCTCATATCATCATTATAATATATCATTATTTTATCTCATCATAGTCATTATAATCTTCATCATTCATTGTCATTATGTAAAAGGGTTTTGTCCTTGCAACCTAGTCTGATATGATCAACTGTTCTCTTCCTCCCTCTTTTTTTGGAAAGCTGGAAACCTTAGAAGGTGATGAAAGATTTCTATTAGTGTAGATTTATATAATTTATCATTATTAAATCACTGAGAACACGTAAAAATGATGTGCTAAAATCCCTGAAAACAATTCCAAAGTATCATTTTACTCTTTAATATAGCAGTAAAAATTTGAATAGGAAACCCAGCTTCAACTCAATTTTTTTTCATGGATATAAAGTTTGAAATAATAAAGAAAATTTGTGTCTAACTGGCAGCTTCAAGGACTCTCATATTTCATACTGTCTTGTCTGTGGAGAGGGAGGCCTTGCCGACCTTCTATAGATGATAGAAATACTGAAAGTGCCCATGGATGGGTATAACTAGGCATCAGTTCTCTGCACAAATTTGACAGGCATTTCACCCATATGAGGGAGGAGTAAGCCATATAGATATCTGGTGCAAGAATGTTCCAGACAGCCGGTGCAAAGGCCTGAGGCAGGAAGGTGCCTTGTATGTTTGAGAAAAACAAAGAGAGCAGTCTGGACACAGAGGTCCAGCTCATTGTTTCATTCAGTCCTCAGCTCATTGTCTGCTTCTCAGCAAGGCCTTTCCTAACTACCTATTTAATTTGGGCCTTCTCTCTCCCTCCAAATACTCTATTTCACTCCCCTATTTTGTTCTCTCCATATGACTGTACACTATCTATTTTTTTGTTTATTTCCTTGTTAATTTTCTGTCTCTTCTATTAAAATATGAGCTCCCTGAGAACAGGGATCTTGACTGTTTTGTTCAGCACAATTTAGGTAATGCCTAAAGCAGCACCTGGCCCATAGTAGGTTCATGAAATATTAATATTTCAACATTGTGATTAATATCTATTTAATAAATATATTTAATGTATATGTTTAACATACATGTTTTAATATCATTTACTTAGGTGTGAACTTAAATTAATGAGGCTCTGTGCTTTGTGACCATGAGAGGGGTGGGATAGGGAGGGTGGGAGGGAGGGAGACGCACCTCAGAAGAGATATGGGAACATATGTATATGTATAACTGATTCACTTTGTTGTAAAGGAGAAACTAACACACTATTGTAAAACAGTTATACTCCAATAAAGATGTTAAAAAAAAAAAAAAATAAATAAATAAATAAAGTCTATGTTCTGAGAGATCCTAAAAAAAAAAAAATTTACTTAGGTGTGAACTTAAATTAATGAGGTCCCATTTTCATTCACCAGAGGGCCATCTATTAAAAATGACCCTCAGTCTGTAGTGTCAGTGAGCACATGAGGAAACCAGCACACTCACACAATGTTGATAGATGATACTCAGTTCAGCTCTTTTGGAGAACGGTCTGTCTGTGTCTCTAGGGATCTAAAATGTACATTTTCTTTGACCCTTCAGTTTCACTTCTAGGAATCTATTATGGAAATAAATGCCCACTCATATGCATGAATCTAATATGCAGAAATATCCACTTGTATGTGCAAACAGATATCAAATAGTCAGTTCTTTCCACAAATATTCGTTGCATACTTGTGTATCAGGCACTGAGAAGAGAGGCTGGCTCTGCTAACGCTGAGAACGTCCCTGAGGCTCAGGTATGAGGCAGGTGAGACTTGAGGAACAGTGGAATCACCTCTTCTCTCTTGTACATGTAGACCCTAGGTGGGGTACCACACATCATCAGCTGCAACCTTTTTTTTCAAAGCAACAAATCTGATAGAAGGGGAGTAAGACTATTGAAAGCCATGAACTGTGAGTGATGCACCACAAAGAGCATTAGAGATGAAAAAGAAAGAAACCAAAGTAAATCTGTAAGAGTGGACCTCAACAGCCCAGGCAGAAAAAGAGTATGAATGATACTTTCTCAAAGTAGATCATTAACTAGTGCATGCCAAGCTGTTGTAATACTGAAGCACTTCAAGTGTTTTGTGTAACATCTGCTGGAATTGTAGTTCTTCCAAAAGAGTATGGAAAGGATGTGATTGTTTATGTTTGTACATATTTGGACATATACCACAGATTCCATGAAAGCAGTTTTGTCTTGCTTTGTTTTGTTTTAAATTTAGGTAAAATGGATTTGTTCTCATGTTTAGAAACCATCAATGGGAATGTGGTTTGTGAGGTAGGAAATCCTAAAAGAAGAACTGTACTGTACACAATTACTTGCAGTCTCAGTAGGAAAGAAAAGGTAGTGATATACAAATAAATCAAGGGAAACTTCACAGAACTCTTTGATGAGCTTAGATGTTTAAAAAATATACAAATATTGGACAAAAAAACAACCTAGAACTAACATGAACTCTTCAGAACAGTGGCAGGAATGTTAAAGCCAGGATTAACTTAAGTTTTTTTAAAAAATTAAAGATGAGACAAGCTATATTTGAAGCAGTAACAAAGAGAAAGAAGATTTGGTATGTTAAGTTAATATAGAGAGGGGAAAAGTCTAAGTAGTGTGGTAGGCAGATTCTTTGGTGGTCTCCATGGTCCCTACTTCCCAGTGTTCATACCCTTGTGTGATTCCCCTCCCCTGGAGTATGTGCAGGACCTGTGGTTTACTTGTAACCAGTAGAACTCAGCAAAAATGACAGTATGTACACAATAACATTGCATAAGGTTTTAGTGCTCGTTTTGCTGGAGTCTCTCACTCTTTCCTGGCTTCAAAGAAGTGAACTGCTATGTTGGGAGACCCAAATGGCAAGGAGGTGAGGGTAGCCTCAGGCTGACAGCCAGAAAACTGAAGCCTTGGATCCTATAACTACAAGGAATTGAATTCTGTTAACAATACCAAAACCTTCCCCAGTCAAGCCTCAGATGAGACCACACAGTCTTACCCGACCCTAAGCAGAGGACTCAGCTAAGCCTTGCCCAGACTCTCGACCCACAGAAACCATGAGATTAAAAAATATATATGTATTATTTTAAGCTGCCAAGTGTGCAGTAGTTTGTTACACAGCAATAGAAAATGAATATCATAACTACTGCCATTTACTTCTACCTTCCTAGTTGAGAAAATGACCCTCAAAGCAGCAAGGCTAGAATTTTCCCTGGAATAAAAAAATTTCTTTCTATTAGAGTAAAAGATACAAATTACATTTTTAGAGCTTTGAGTCAACCTTCAGACTCCCCATGAGATGACTCTTTTCTATCTCCACCACCTCTTTAACTCTTTTCTATCCAGTCAAAGGAAGGTTGGGGGAATTTGAAGATACTCCTTTACAAGCATAGTTAAGACAAGGGCCTCCAGAAGCAGACAGCTGCTGTTATGTTAGAAGTGGTGTCATGAGCTGAGAGAAACAGCTCTTCCTCCTCCCCATGTGATGTCTCATTCACATGTCACATTCCCACTACCTATCACAGTGCGTGACACATAAGTTGATGCTCAGTGACTGTCTGATGAATGAATTCCTTGTTAAGTTACCTCACCTATAAATCCAATGAAAAAGAAGGAAAGTCATCCCTCCCTACTATGGTCCTTTTCCTTCTTAGACTTTTGGGAATGAAAAGGCAATCGTGACATTTATATGTGTACAAGGAAGTAAATGAATGAATGCTGAGAGTACAGAGATGAGCGAATTGCTTTTTGTTAATAAAAGGAATCTATAAAACCTAACATGAATACTGATAATTTTATAATTCTCTTTTTTCCTTCTCAGTCTACAGAGTTGTGTTTAGTTTTTTTTAATTGAGATATAATTGTCATGTTTAGTTTTATGAGTCTTGGTCAGTGTTGGTAAATGCCAAAAGCTTAATTGTCAGATTCCAAATGATACTGACATAATGAACTCATGTGTTATGTCTCCATTTTCTATCTTCACATCACGTAAAAGTACAAACCTTTCAGGCTTCCCTGGTGGCGCAGTGGTTGAGAGTCCGCCTGCCAATGCAGGGGACGTGGGTTCGTGCCCCGGTCCGGGAAGATCCCACGTGCCGCGGAGCAGCTGGGCCAATGAGCCATGGCTGCTGAGCCTGTGCACCCGGAGCCTGTGCACCCGGAGCCTGTGCTCCACAACAGGAGGGGCCACAACAGTGAGAGGCCCGCGTACCACCAAAAAACAAACAAAAAAAAGTACAAACCTTTTATAACCTGACAATAATTGGAATGCCTTTATCTTTCATTCATTTTATTGTCAGCTTCCTTCTTTGTAGACCTCCAGTGGAAACATAATTTTAACATTATTCATTCCTGTTTGGTACATTGAATGCATGATACATTGTACCTCATTACTAACAATTTGTGAATTCTTTATAAATACTTTCATTAATTAATTCCTAATTGCTTTGTTGGACATTACTGATGACAAATGCCCCGTTATAGTTTCATTTATGTAACATATAAGTATATAATGGGCAAAAATGTATACTCCATTGCTTTTACTGTCCATTTCAGAAACATGGTAATTTCTTAATCTAAACTAAGGAAATGAAACTACTTCAACTCATAATGTCATTATTTATGAATTAGGAAATTACATACCTGTAGAATTGAAACCTTTTTTTAAAAATGAATTGATAAGTGCTCAGGGGTCATGTGTAATGCCTAAGAACGTTGTTAATTTTTAAAAATTTAACAAGCACTATATTATTTCTCCCCACAGTCTTTTGTCTAGTGGTCTTTAACACATAAATCATGCTACATCACTCTTCAAGTCAAAGCTCTCTGATCACTTCCCATCACACTTAGAGTAAGATCCAAGCTGCTTACCATGGCTTAAAAGGTCCTTCATTTCTGGCCCTGACTAGCTCTCTACTACTCTTCCCCTGCTTATGCTACACCAGTCACATTGATCTTTTTATATTCTTCAAACATGCCAAACTCATTTCCACCCCAGTGCCTTTGCACTTGCTTTTCCAACTTTCTAGAATCGTTTTCCTTCAGATCTTCACAAGACTTACTCCTTCATTTCATTCAGGTCCGTGCTATAATGTCTTCTTTTGAAAGAGGCTTTTCCTGGCCACTCTATCTAAAATACTAGCCCAGTCATCACTACCAATCACTCATGATCCCTCTACTCATGTTTTTCTAATAGCACAGATTGGCATCTGAAATTGTGTCTGCCCCCCCAGAACATAAACTTCAGGAAGGCAGGGTCCTCACTGTGTTGTTCATCGCTGTAGCCCCAGAAATTACTACAGCAGTTATTCAATATGTGTTAAGTAAAAAACTAAGATCGTAGAGGTAGCCTGTGTAGGACTACACATCAGCTGAAGAGAGAAGCAAGGAAGTGAGGTAAAAATAACACGAATTTTCAAGCCTGGATTATTGGAGGGTGGTAGAACCGTTAAACGTCACACGGAACTCAGAAGGAAAGACAGAAGGACCAGTTCTGTATTAGACGTTAGAAATGCTGGTAGACATGGAGAGGGAGGTGGGAGAGAGGTCACGACTAGAGATGTTTAGGGAGCAATTCATGTAGTTCTGATAGTTGAAGCCCTAAGATGGCAGAGAAAGGGTGTAACAGGAGAAGAAGGAAAAGTCCTTTGGGGACAGCTCAGAAGAAGAGGGGCCAGATGGGGAGCAGTCAGGATGACAGGAGTAGGAATGAAGAGATTATGGGGAGCTTAACAAAAAAGAGCTCAGGGAGAAGAGAATTTCACAAAGGGAGTGTTAAGCAGTTCTAAGTGCTGATAACAAGAGGACAACATGTGAAAGATGGATTGGCTGTGATTGTAAGCATTTGTGACCTTTAAGAGAGAAGCTTCAGTAGATTGGCGAGGGCAGGAATACATTTTACACCAACACTGACTTGAATGTCAGTTTAATCTTTCCTCTGTGATTCATAAGGCATTTCAACATCTCTGAGGACCTCTTGGTCATTTTATAAATATCAGTTATGTAACTCAGTACTTTCAAAGGTGTTGGATTAAGGAAAAAAGGTAAAGGAAATTGAACTGGATCTATATGGATCCTACAGCATATGATAGAAGTCCCTTAATTTAAACAAATTACTGCCTGTGCCCAGGTTTCTGTGACTTTCTAGTGAGGAATGCAATGTGCTCTGAGAGCTGTCAACAAAGTGTCATTAAGCGTGTGCATAGTTTTTTAAATTGAGAAGTGCTAAGATCAAAGGGAAAATGTTAGTTAAGCCGGCAATATTTTTATTTTATTACCTGCTGACATAAAAATGTGTTAAACTTTATTTTTGTTATTTTGAAAAGATCTGAAAAGAATGAATAACCAGGGAAAATTGCTCACACTCCACCACCAAGAGGCAATCATTGTTTGCATTTTGACCTAATTACTTTCAGTGCTTTAGTTCAGACTTTTAAAACTGCTAACACTTTTGCGTTAATTTTTTCTATAATGGGAGGAGGAATATAGTAGCCAACAGCATGAGCTTGAGAATCAGATTGCCTGGGTTCAAATCCCATCTCTTGATGAGTTTCATAACCACTCTGCACCTCAGTCTCCTCATCTATAAAATGCAGGAACAAATAATTCTTCTATAAGCTTATTTGTCCTAATATCTGGCATGTAAAACAGAGTTGATCCCATACTCTTTCCACCTTTCCAAACTTACTTGTTCTATTTTCCCCCTCTACTGGCACTCAATTGCAAGACTCACTTTCATTATTTTAGTTATCATTTTCCTAATGTTCTCCACTTTTCTCATTGGTTTTAAGACGCAAATATTGTTTCCAAATATAATCTAGGTTGGGAGCCACCTCTACTCCTGGATACTGAGCTAATATGAGAAACTGAGGAACCCTGTTGAGGATTGTACTTGTCTATAGTGGCCTTTAAAGTTGCACTGCACTGTGCCCCCACATTAAAGCCAAACATGGCCTGACTCTGTTCTGAAATTAAAAAGGATAATAAACTAATGAAAGCATTTGATTGTCTGTATCAGAGTTATTATCCTGAAGCCATTAACCATACAATGATAATCAAATGACTGGATGGGCCATTACCAGTAATATGTCCCTAGGGCACCACATCACAACTGTGTGCATTATGTGCAGACTATTGTGACAGAAACATTTCTAAGACTAGGCTAAATGTGAACTATTTAAGTAATAGAGAACCCAAGGGAAAACAGTTTCTTCTTTTGTTTACTTAAGGAAAGGATTTGAATTGATTTCAAGTATCTTTAAAGAAAGGGGAGATTAAGAAAAATGGCCTTGTTAGCCTCTTGGTTAAAATAATTGGTCAGATAGCATCAAGGCAGAAGAACATGGCCATAAAAGCTACAACACCTCTCTCATGGCTTCATGATGGAAAACAAAAGTAAGCCCTGAGTTCTCCCAATCAAACTCAATGGGTCATTTGCGTATGACAATTATAGTTATATTTCCCAAAGCCAACCTTGCTTCTGAGTGTTTTGGCACCCTTTCAATTACTCTCCTGTTTAGGGGCTCAGAAAAAAATAGGTGAAGTATCTATAATATTCTTTTTTTTGTGAGCAAGTTTTTTATCAACCTTACTCTTTTCTGAAAACCTCTTTTCTCCGTTCTAGTACTGTAATGTAGGTTATTATCCAAAGGTGGATCTGTCTTTATTGATAAGGTACTGACAAGGTTCTGTGAAGTGCATCGCTGTGCTTTGGCTTGGAGAGTTTTTATAAACAGCAAAGTGCTATTGTTTTGTTGCTTGAGAAGACGGTGAATTGACATTAACTTAAGGAAACAGACTGCTGCAGGTTTTTCTAAGTATCTTGCAGTAAATCAACCTTCAAAGACTTCCTTAGGAAACACATTGGCTCTTTTTAAAAATATAAATGCAATATATTAAACATAGTTCTTAAATCATCTAGCTCTTTTTTTCTAATCCAAAGATAAGAAAAATATATCAATTTGTAATATGACTTCCTAGTCATATTGGATAACAGAAAGCTTGGATGTTCTTAATCCAGCAGAGCTGTCAGTTTCCTAGTTCTTTGTGTGCTTTCATTTGTTAGGAGCTGACTAAGAGGAAGGTCACATTTGTGTGACCACTTGTGTTGCCTCAGTTCATGGTCTTGAAATTTTCTTTTAAAGAGTGACTAATTATGTACTTCTTCCCAAATAGAAAAGCAAATTTTATTTACATATTTTCTGAATTTTTAACTGTACCCTCTTTTTTATTCTTTGGAGTAGAAACCATTGTTTATTTGTTTTCTCTTTAATGAAATGCAATGACACGATTATTTAAAACTAAGCTTTTACTAGAATATTTGGATCTCTAGCCCAATCACAGTTTACAGTAGTAATTCATCAGCAGAGTTCTGCCATCAGTGAATCTGAAGTTCAGAGTTCTAAAGCAGTTGCAAAGGGAAGCAGACCTAAATAATGAGAACATTTGTTAGGATGGCAAGGTATCATCTTCCAGCACCTGGATTACTTTTTAAATTTACAATTCAGGAGTCAAATCTGAACTAAACTTGATTAATCAGAAGTGATTCATGTGCTGGGCTTAACCATGGTGGGAAATGACAAAGTTAAGACTTCTTCAATCCTTTTATGAATTGTTAACGAAGGGTTTAGTTTAGTTCAGGCTTCCTACCTTAGTCTTGGTAGTCCAGTATAGGAATAAAGGCAAACTCCAGGAAATAATGCCTTGTTTGATTGTTTATATATTTTTTTTAAATTTATTTATCTTATTTATTTTATTTTTGGCTGCATTGGGTCTTCGTTGCTGCACAGGAGCTTTCTCTAGTTGCGGCGAGCGGGGGCTACTCTTCATTGCAGTGCCCAGGCTTCTCATTGCGGTGGCTTCTCTTGTTGCGGAGCACAGACTCTAGGTGCACAGGCTTCAGTAGTTGTGGCTCGCGGGTTCTAGAGCACAGGCTCAGTAGTTGTGGCGCACGGGCTTAATTGCTCTGCAGCATGTGGGATCTTCTCAGACCAGGGCTCGAACGTGTGTCCCCTGCATTGGCGGGCGGACTCTCAACCACTGCGCCACCAGGGAAGCCCGATTGTTTATATCTAAATTAAAACATCTGAGCTACTTTCTCATGTCTCAAGAGCAAGAAAGTTCAATGAAACATACACATTTATAAACATATTTTTTTTAATGCTCAAAGGAGATATTGCTGTTTCCCAAAGACGTTATAAATGCACTCAAAACATTGCTGTGGAGTATATTTGCATTTAAGAGTATAGCTTAAATATTTTATAGCCAAAGTATCTTGTGGTATTTCTATTCTTTCCAAAGGCCATTAGTGCCTAAATCACAGCACAGAGATATGTGTTTACCATAATATCACATTCAGAAAGCCATGAAGGCAAGCAGTCTGTTGGAATGCGCAGGGCAGCAAGTGTGCTCTCTTTTTTGTTTAGTTGTTGACTTGCCATGTGACAAGTCAAGTTTCCCCATCTTAACTCTGATGCCTAACGATGCTACAGAAACTTAATTGGTATTTAAAACAGTTTTGAGATTTATAGATAAAAAATTTCACAGAAGCACAAATATTATTATCTGGCTTTCTGTCTAGTGGTTCTTCTTAGTACACACTGAATATAAACTTCCTTAAATAAGAAGGTAACATGTTAAGACTGTGAAGAGGTCAAAAATGATAATTATGGTTGTATCTAATTATCATGTAAGTTAACCAAATGTAATTACAGAGCAGTTGTTAACTTTTGTTTAAAGGTGTTTGTTTTTTTTGTTTGGGTGGAAGACAAAAAACTGTTGGGCCTTTGTGCTCTTCTGTTGTGGCAGTGCTCTGTTATGTGACCTAGATTTCAAATCTCTGTAGTATTTCCTGTATAAAACCAGTGTATTCCCTCTCTGTGCACCTACCACTAATAATAAAATATGAGTCAGCTATGCAGAGGCACTATCTGTGTAAGGTTTTTTAATCAAAACCTTTTATTAATAAAAAGAAGTACAAAGTGCTATTATAATGCAGATGAGCTAATAAGCTAAGTATAATTAAGAATCTTTCTAAAGAGAAATTTCTCAAGAGGTAAATATTTAAAGATTCACTCTTAAAGTTTTTTAATAATATGCTTTTTTTATGCATAAAGAAATTTCTTATTTCTAAGTCTGATGTAATCTTGGAATTCTTGGTAGGCAGAAACTGTGACTCTTTAATATTGTACTAAAATATTTTTTGATCTATTCTCTTCAAAGAATTTTTCTTATTACAAATTTCATTATTTTTTAATGAGTGTTTACACTCTGGAAAACAAACACCTATCCAGTTCTGTCATATGTGAAGTGATATTGGCAGATTTCAACCACTGTATAGCCTTTCCTCTTGGCTCAGCCATTAGTATAAAAAAGACTAGTTGTGAAATAGCAACCATTATGCTTTAACATTACTGCTAGGAAACTGGACAAATTCCAGGTTATTTCACTGAATGTGCATCACATGGTCAAGGCTTCCCAACACTCTGGCCTTGACTAAATAGCACAGCAGTCTTTTAAGTATTATGCATCTTAAAGAAATATAGGTCTATCCAAATTGGCTGCACTAATAGAAAATAAAATGATAGTTGCAGCTGTATCTAAATAACATCAAACATCTGTATTACAAATGAAATACCGACTCATCTAGCTGTTTCCAAAGGTACAGACATTTACATTTATGTGAGCAAAACAACTGAATGATTAATTGAATGTTTTGAGCTTGTGTCTGAATTTTTACCATAGTCTCAGAGTATTACTCTAAAGCATTCTCCTTTAGGCTCCGTTCTCTCGCTTAATCATATCATCACTTCTATTCCTTCCTCCCCTCCCTTCCTTTCTTCAACAAATTCAGACTGAGTACCCACTATGTGTCAGACACTGTATATTGAGTCGGGGAGTAAAACAGACATGGCCTTCCTGGGGCATATACTTGGTAGGGAGTAACTGGATAGTTTTTAAAGTTTAATTATATACGTACAAATTATGGTAAGCGTTCTAAGGAACAAGAATAAAGTGTTATTTATTCAGCAAACATTTTTGAGGACCAACTATATGTCAGTCATTTTGCTACATTAATAGTAGGTAGGAATGAATGAAACAATATGATCCCTGCCCTCATAGAGGAAATTTGGAAGAGGACAAGAATGGTCTGTGGTAAGATTTAAGTTGAGACTTGAAAAATGGCTAGGAGCCAACTATCTAACAAGCTAAGGAGAGAGCATTCTCTCCTTAGTAGGGAAGAGAAGGGGATGCAAGACTCAACCCTAGGAACATTTAGAGGTCTGTAGAGAAAGAAGAAACTGGACAAAAAGGGAATGATCTTTTAGAAATTTAGATGGCTTTTTTCATTTTCTAAATTTAGGTGGAAAATGAGGCATGTGTGGTATTGTGGAAACCAAGAAAAACTGAATGCTTTTAAATAATTGTCCTGGTAGATAAATTTTTAAAAATTATTCTCAGTAAATTATAAAAGACTCCATAGTCACTTATATATAATATATTTTTATATTATATAAATATTTATATATTTTTATATAAAAATAAATAATTGTCCTGGTAGATAAATTTTTAAAAATTATTCTCAGTAAATTATAAAAGACTCCATAGTCACATATATAATATATTTTTATATTATATAAATATTTATATATTTTTATATAAAAAATTTATGGGGCTTCCATGGTGGCGCAGTGGTTGAGAGTCCGCCTGCCGATTCCGGGAGGATCCCACATGCCGCGGAGCGGCTGGGCCCGTGAGCCATGGCCGCTGAGCCTGCGCGTCCGGAGCCTGTGCTCCACAACGGGAGAGGCCACAACAGTGAGAGACCCACATACCGCAAAAAAAAAAAAAAAAATATATATATATATATATAATTTGTATATTATATAAATATTTATTTTTTAAATATTTATATATTTATTTTATATTACATAGTACCTGATATATAATTATTCTAGATTTCTTTTATATATATTTTAGAACCACTTTTTAGAACTATAATATAGTTCTAAATATAGAACAATATATTTTTTTATATATTATATATTATATTTATGTTCATTTATATTATATATATGTGTGTATATATATTTCAGAACTGCTTTCTCCAATGTAGAAACTATCTTAACCAATCTTAATAGGCCCCTCTCTAGTACTACCATGAACTTAAACTGCTGCCAGTTAAAATGTATTTCAGAGTTGGTTGTGTTTGTTTCCAAAACGATTAATGCTAGTTGTACTTGCCACTGTAAATTAATTGTAATTTTTGTAATTTGATGAAATGTGAAAGTGGAAAGAAAAAGTTGATTTTACAAAAACTAAGTTGAATACTTTAGAGAGATTTAATAAAAGTGAGTTAATAATGCTATTGATTAGATGTAAAAGAGTCACCTGTAAAAGATTGGAGGGAAATTATAAAAGTCTAGAAGGATTCTTCTGCTCTTGGGTTGTTTTATAACTGTTGTTAACTCTCAATCCACTTTGAAGAACCTGAAACTGGAAATGATAGCTGTTGCACTTTGGGTGTGGTTTTTGCAAGAAAAACAACACAGAACCCTAATCAGAGGACTGATCAATAAAGAAAAGACTCTAGCCTAATAAAGATTGGCAAATGAATATATATTTATATGTTTTGATTTAAAATAAAATATATAAGTATAAAATAAAAATATATACATATATATGATACCTTAACTGATGGTTAATCTTCTTCTGTAACCAATACAAAGATAAACTTTAACTCAGCCTATGTCCATTACCAAAATGCATTAACAAACTATCATTGAATAAATGGAATCTTACAATAAAAGTTTATTCCTTTTCTTTCATGGTTTCGATATTTAAATACCTCAAACAAGGAAAATGAGCCTTTGAGTGTTTTGAATTTTCTAAGCATATGTATATTGCACCTAGTCTTTGTTTCTGCACCTGGCCTTTATTTCTTTGCCTTAATCATACTGATAACTTTTAAGAATGTAATTGATTACCTATTAATTTCAACCAACATTATAGTCTCACTTTTATTCTTAAACATAACTACAGTTAAGGTTACTGAAGTATACTTCTCAAGTAGAGAATATTATAAATTGAAAGGATTTAACCCTTATTTTCTGAAATTCTCTTTACAATTAACTTCAGAACTTACCCAAGATACTTAGAAGACATGAGAAATAATAATATTTAGTATTGCCACATGTTCAATATCCGTTCTTACTGCTCTATAAATTTAGCTGCAAGTATTTAATTATCAATAATAATATTTTTAAATTAAAATTCCATACTTAATAGTCAAATTGTCACTGAACAATGTGGGACAGCAAGTGATTAAAGTGAGTAGGTAATAAAATAAAGTATAATAGAAGACAGTGATCCAATGGGGGAAAAACAGAAATGAAGTTTAAGATTCCCAGAATTTATAAATTAGATCCTTAAAGTAGATTTGATTTGTTGGATTTTAAATACCGGGTTTTGTACACATGCACAAATGTCTAATAACCAAATACAATGTCCGTGGTCCCTACCTATAAATAGCTACACACCATTCTGTTACTTTTGTGTTGCCGAGGAGGTAGCTTCCTGCCAGAGACATGTATAGTGCTTTGGGACATGGTTATTATATGCAGCATCAGAAGTTAAGTCTTTGGGCCATCAGATAGGAGCAACAGGAAGACAAATTTTGGCTCAATTATGAGAAGGAACCTTGGACAATTAGACCTATCCAAAAATGTGAAGTCCTATGTTTCCCATCACTACAGAGCCTGGAGAAATCATGAAAGACTTGTAGATATATTGGATGAAAATGGAACTTCTTACATTCCTCTGTATGGCTGCCACAGAGTATTGAGTATTTCGTGCAAGTCAAGGGAGTACTTCGGGGCTGAAATACCATCCTTGCTGTGTTCGCCCACGTGGATGCTGTGGTACAACACCACATCTCCTAGAGGAAGGGGAGTGTTATTTTATAATCTTCACAGGACCACTAGCCTTCCAAGCTCCATACCTGAGTAGCATCAGCTCAGAGGAGGTTCTATTTTCTAGCACTTGCACATTTTCAACCCAGAATGCAACCTTTTTTTCTCTAGTTTTTAATGTCACCATTAAAAGAACAAGCAGTGGCCTTGTTCTTATACATGTTAGTCTTGCCTTCCATTTCCTTCCCTCCAACTCTAAGAGTCTGACTAAGCAAATGAAAGGAAATGAATTAATTATTCAACTCAGAAAATAAATTTTTTGGAACCAAGTATGTCTGAGTAAGACTCAGTACCCTCAAGGAGCTAGCAGTCTATGAAAGGAGGGGAATAAAATAACTGTGCAAATTATCATAATGCTAAATTGAAGATATGAAGTATTTTATGAATGGTAAAAAAGTGCTAATACCTCAAAAGAACAATGAGGGAACTTGTTTTAAAATCAGGAAAGCATTTATAGAGAATGAAACATTTAAGATTTGGCTCTGAGAAATTTTGAATGGCAGTGATGGAATCAAAAGGAAACTGGAGCAAATGGAAGATAAAGAAGAACTGTCATAATTTAAAAGCACTGGAAGAATTGCGAGATACGAGACTGAAACAGCTATCTCATTATTTATACCATTATAAGCAACACAGTCTTGAGAAAATATCGCAACATGAATTATTAACTGTATGCACATTTGCACTGATACTCTAAGGTCCCCAATTTCTCAGGCACACTCATTCTGACAAAACAGGTACCTTAATATCTTAACTAACCTTCATCCACTCTCCTATTGTCTTTTTATTTTTGTTTTTGTCATCTATGGCAGACTTAATGTTTGCCCTACCAAGTCTGTCACAGTAGAAACTGTAAAACCAGACACCACTTGCTTTCTCAGCCTCCTGAATCTGGAAGTAGCCACACAACCCATTCCTGGCCAATGAGATATGAAGGAAAATCTGCTTAGGAACTTCTGTAAAACTTTTAATTAATAGATAAGGACAGGGGGCTTCCCTGGTGGCGCAGTGTGGTTGAGAGTCCGCCTGCCGATGCAGGGGACACGGGTTGGGGACACGGGTTTGTGCCCCAGTCCGGGAAGATCCCGCATGCCATGGAGCGGCTGGGCCCGTGAGTCATGGCCGCTGAGCCTGTGCGTCCGGAGCCTGTGCTCTGCAACGGGAGAGGCCACAGCAGTGAGAGGCCCGCGTACCGCAAAAAAAAAAAAAAAAAAAAAAAAAAAAAAAAATAAGGACAGATGGAACTGGGACTACCTCTTTTTCCTTTCTTCCTGCCTTCAATATAGATATGATGTCTGTAGCTTTGGAGGCCTTCTTGCAACTACAAGGTTGCACTAAGGATGCTGGAGTAGAAAGAAAAAACCTGGGACCTTGATATTGTTGGGTAAACTCCAGGTTCCTTAAAAATAAACTCCTGTTTGTTTGCGCCTGTAATTGGGTAGTCAGTCACTTTCACCTGAAAACATTCGTAACTTAATATGCAACATTTTTCCTAAATCTCTCCAGGCAATCTTACTTTTAAAAATCTGAAGAGAAGGCTTACTTCTTGGGATGTGAATACTCAACAAACCATTGTTGAACATTTACTGTGCACCGAAGACTGTACTGTGTACCAGAAAGTGGTACAAAGATAAAACATGGCCAGAGCCCTCAAGGAACTCATGTTTAACATGAAAAAGTGATAAGTGCTGTGATAGAGACTGGTACAAACCACAGAAGTACCATAGAGGAGGGGAAGATGAACTCTGCCAAGGAAATTAGGGGAGGATGCACAGAGGAAATACAATTTAAGCTGGTTCCAGATTGGTGAGCAGAACTTTACAAGGCAGAGAAGAAAGGAAAGTGTTAGTAACTTTAGGCAGAGTTAATAGCCTGTGCAAATGCAGTGATGAGTTGAAGGAGCATGGCCTGTATTGGGGAAAAGCAAAAAGTTGCGAGTGGTTGGAATGTTTAAGTTTGCTTTTTTTCAGGAATGACTCTAGTTAAAAATAAGACAGATTTTACCCCATGAAGCTACTTGTATAATTAATAGAAGGTAGTTAATTTAAATTTTATCTCATTTGAATTTATGAAAATATTAACATGAGCTAATCAGTAGTTTCTCCTTAGATTATAAACTCACATACTTAGATGTATGTGGTTTTTTGTTTTTTTTGGTTAATTTTATTATTTTTTTTTAACATCTTTATTGGAGTATAACTGTTTTACAATGGTGTGTTAGTTTCTGCTTTACAACAAAGTGAATCAGTTATACATATACATATGTTCCCATATCTCTTCCCTCTTGTGTCTCCCTCCCTCCCACCCTTCCTATTCCACCCCTCTAGGTGGTCACAAAGCACCGAGCTGATCTCCCTGTGCTACGCTGCTGCTACCCCCTAGCTATCTATTTTACGTTTGGTAGTGTATATATGTCCATACCACTCTCTCATTTTGTCACAGCTTACCCTTCCCCCTGTCCATATCCTCAAGTCAATTCTCTAGTAGGTCTGTGTCTTTATTCCTGTCTTATCCCTAGGTTCTTCATGACCTTTTTTTTTCTTTTTTTTTTTCATAGATGCCATATATATGTGTTAGCATACGGTATTTGTTTTTCTCTTTCTGACTTACTTCACTCTGTATGACAGAGTCCAGG
>NC_041227.1:106581500-106604868 GCF_002837175.3 Physeter macrocephalus | reverse complement strand
GTAGTTATTTCCACTATTTTATCTTCCAGGTCACTTATCCATTCTTCTGCCTCAGTTATTCTGCTATTGATCCCATCTAGAGTATTTTTAATTTCATTTCTTGTGTTACTCATCATTGCTTGCTTCCTCTTTAGTTCTTCTAGGCCCTTGTTAAATGTTTCTTGCATTTTGTCTATTCTATGTCCAAGATTTTGGATCACCTTTACTATCATTATTCTGAATTCTTTTTCAGGTAGACTGCCTATTGCCTCTTCATTTGTTAGGTCTGGTGGGTTTTTACCTTGCTCCTTCATCTGCTGTGTGTTTTTCTGTGTTTTCATTTTGCTTACTGTGTTTGGGGTCTCTGTTCTGCCGGCTGCAGGTTCGTAGTTCCCGTTGTTTTTGGTGTCTGTCCCCAGTGGCTAAGGTTGGTTCAGTGGGTTGAGTACGTTTCCCGGTTGGGGCGACTAGTGCCTATGTTCTGGAGGATGAGGCTGGATCTTGTCTTTCTGGTGGGCAGGTCCACGTCTGGTGGTGTGTTTTGGGATGTCGGTAGCCTTATTATGATTTTAGGCAGCCTCTCTGCTAAAAGATGGGGCTGTAGTCCTGTCTTGCTATTTGTTGTGCATAGGGTGTCCAGCACTGTAGGTTGCTGGTCGTTGAGTGAAGCAAGAAAGAAAGAAGATAAAATAAAGTAGGATAAAATAAAGTTATTAAAATAAAAAATAATTATTAAGAAGAAAAATTTTATAAAAAAAAAAGGTTCGGTCAGAACCCTAGGACAAATGGTGAAAGCAAAGCTATACAGACAAAATCTCACACAGCAGCACACACATACATACTCACAAAAAGAGAAAAAGGGGAAAATAATAATATATCTTCCTCCCAAAGTCCACCTCCTCAACTTGGGATAATTTGCTGTCTATTCAGGTATTCCACAGATGCAGGGCACTTCAAGCTGAGTGTGGAGCTTTAATCCTCTGCTCCTGAGGCTGCTGGGAGAGACCTCCCCCTCTCCTCTTTGTTCGCACAGCTCCTGGTGTTCAGCTTTGGACTCGGCCCCGCCTCTGCGCGTAGGTCGTCCGAGGGCGTCTGCTCTTCGCTCAGACAGGACGGGGTTAAAGGAGCAGCTGATGCGGGGTCTCTGGCTCACTCAGGCCGGGGGGAGGGAGGGGCACGGATGCTGGGCGAGACAACGGCGGCAGAGGCCGGCGTGATGCTGCACCAGCCCGAGGCACGCCGCGGGTTCTCCCAGGGAAGTTGTCCCTGGATCCCGGGACCCCGGCATTGGCGGTCTGCACAGGCTCCCGGGAGGGGAGGTGTGGAGAGTGACCTGTGCTCGCACACAGGCCTCTTGGTGGCGGCAGCAGCAGCCCTAGCGTCCCACGCCCGTCTCTGGTGTCCGCGCCGACAGCCGCGGCTCGCGCCCGTTTCTGGAGCTCCTTTACGCGGCGCGCTTAATCCCCTCTCCTCTCGCACCAGGAAACAAAGAGGCAAGAAAAAGTCTCTTGACTCTTTGGCAGCTCCACGCCCGTCTCTGGAGCTCCTTTAAGTGGCGCGCTTAATCCCCTCTCCTCGCGCCCCAGGAAACAAAGAGGGAAGAAAAGGTCTCTTGCCTATTCGGCAGCTCCAGACTTTTCCCGGACTCCCTCCCGGCTAGCCGTGGTGCACTAGCCCCCTTCACGCTGTGTTCACGCAGCCAGCCCCAGTCCTCTCCCGGCTTCCGACCGAAGCCGGAGCCTCAGCTCTCAGCCCCCGCCCGTCCCGGCGGGTGAGCAGACAAGCCTCTCGGGCTGGTGAGTGCTGGTCGGCACCGATCCTCTGCGGGAATCTCTCCGCTTTGCCGTCCGCACCCTGTTACTGCGCTCTCCTCCGCGGCTCCGTAGCTCCCCGCGTCCGCCACCCGCAGTCTCCGCCCTCTAGATATATGTGTTGATGTATGACTTTCTAAGCAAATTAAACCATTAAAACTAGAAGGAGATTGCCAAAAGTAAAAGAAACGTTTAAGCACTTTTGAAGCACTTATTTAGCTATAAATACTTAACATTTTTAGTTAAAAGTATTTTATACAATCATTAAAATATATCATTAAAGATCATTATCTCAAATCAAAGTGTACTTGAAAGTAGGAAACTAATTTCTTAATTAAAAAACCTCTTTCAGAGATTTCAGTGATTCCTCCTTTTTTAATTCAAATTTGAGTTTATATTCCTTGTGTTTATTTATTATCCCTCTTCTTTTCTGTTATTAATTAAAGCAGACATACAATTTTGGAGAGGTTTGCTCAAACTCCAGTCCTAAAACTTGCAATGTCCAGAGGACCCCAAATTCCAACATAGTAGTTGGATTATCTCCTACCTAAGTACTTTTGCTATCAGAATCCCCAAATATAGCAGCTTTTCTTTTTGTTCAGTAACTTAAGATAATTAAATGAAGGAGAAAGAAATACTTGGGGGCCTTACTAAAGCTGGGTATTATGGTATAAAGTTAAGGGGAGAGTTGGCAGAATTGACATCTGATTTACTTGGAATCATTGTCTACATCAGTCAAACCAAATCAATATATAGAAATAAAAATTGTTTATAATTGCATTTAAGTGTTTGTATTCTGAATTATCAGAAATTATCATCATCACTGGTCAAATGAGAGATAACTCTCCTAGTTCTTAACTTCTTATGGTACCGATGATCTTTACTAAGTGCTGCTAGATGGAAAGATGCAAATAAGGGGTATGTGTTTGGGCCTTACTTGTACACGGTGCCTGTTTACATGCTGTTTTGGAAGGTATGAGTCTATAAGGCATTTGCAGAATAGACTCTGATGTATATTAATAGCCATATATATATATTTAAAATGTGTGCATTTAAAAATAAGATAGGAAAAACAATAGGATAAATCGTTTTAGAAACACTTTTTGCCCTCCCACCTCTAAGCAGATTTACCTAAAGTGATGGGTTTAGCACTCAAAAGAAATTTATTTTCATTGTACTGATTGGCAGATTTTACTTTTAAATGAGTTCAAGCTCTTTTAAAGAAGAGTATGAATTTACCTCTGTGTGGTCAATCTAAAGTAATTCTGTCAAGTAAGCTGATTTACCAGTGTGCAAAATTTGGATCCATTTATGTAGCTGTATTAGCCAGCTCGGGCTGCCATGACAAAATACCACAGACTGAGTGACTTAAATAACAGAAACTTATTTCTCACAGTTCTGGAGGCTGGAAAGTCCAATATCAAGCTACCAGCAAGGTAAGTTTTATTCTGAGGCCTCTTCTTTTGGCTTGTAGGCAGCCACCGTCTCTCTGTTAGCTCACATGATCTCCTCTTTGTGCACACACGGCAATGGAGAGAGGGGTCAGAATCTTTTCTTACAAGACAGTAATTCTATCAGATCAAACTACAGCCACACTGGGGGTTCAGGTTTCAGCATATGAATTTTGTGGGAACACAAACATTCAGTCCATAACAATAGCAAACTGTTAAGTAGGCAGTAATTAATATTTGAGAATTAATACACAATTTACATTTGAAAGAGGTCTGAGTGCAACAGTTTATGCTCTGCACAGAAGTTGCTCTTTCAGCATTATTACAGAGTGGCATAGAGGATGACACTAGATTAGAAGTTACATTACTTTCCTTCCCTGTAATTGACTCTATAACAAAGGTTTTTAACCTTTTTTGGTGTCAGTCTCCAATTTCTAACGTAAGACCATCCACTAGAGAATTTCTAAGATCTCTTTCCACTCAAAACTTCTTTGATTCTGAGAGTTCCACTTCCAGTATGACTGAATAATCTCCTGACAGACTAACCATCCCTCAGAACTCAATTATATACTTGCTGCCATATCAGTAAACAAAGGATGTCACAGTCATCAGAGATTGCAGCCACAGCCTATGGTGAGCTGGTGAGCCCTGAGGGAACTCAGGAAGAATACCTGCCATCTAGCAGCCATCAGACTGCAGCCACTCCCCATGGTGAGCCCTGAGGAAACTCAGGATGTGAAAACACAGGATACTGGCCCCAGATAGCTGAGGTGCATATCAAAGGAATGATTCCAGTGAGCCCAGACTCTTGCATCTCCCTATACACAGAAAAGTGCTAAATTCCTTAACTTGGGATATCGGTTTTTCTTTAATTAACAATAATCTTTTGACGTTCCTGACTACCTACCCTTTGTTGCAAAACTTCTATATAGTTTTCCCCCTTTGCCTCTCGGAGCAGTTCCCTCAGGGTTACCTGAGATACTGCTTGAAGCATCCTAAAAGTTCCTGCCAAAAAACTCTCAAAAAAAATAAAAAAGAACTCAATTATAAACCCTGGGCAAAATAGAAAAACAACCCCCTGAAGGCTCTGGAGAGTAAATAAAATCAGGCAGGTTCTGGACATTAGTCAAAACTTGGAAGAAGGAACAAACATGGGATAAGTTTCTTGTTTGTTCCACTTTCAGATTGAGGGCAGCACCCAGGGCTGGGACTAGCGTGAGGCAAGCAAGGCCTTCTTAAGGAGGCACTCACTCTTGGGTGCTGACACTGCACTTGCATGAGCCTGAGGATGAGTGCCTTCATAGATTTTGCACCATGGACACCTTGCTTGCCTCACCCTACTCCAAGGCCTAACAGGACCCGTGGGACAGTAAAACTCTGATAACCTGAAATCTCTATGACGTGTAGAACTAGAAGATGAAGTTTGAGGCACCCACCACTGCCGGAAAGTGAGGGAGGAAAGCCTAGAGAGCAGACAGCCAGATATAGGGCCCCCAAATTCTGTATATAAACTCCGCCCAACTCTCTGCCTGACCCCAGGCTCAGGGAAGATTGTAACAGCCCAGCCAAGGGGGTAAAAAAGAACTGAACTGAGGTTTGAGCCTGTGCCCAAGAGATAGATATATCCTATAGCTTGAGTCTGACCAAGTAAATTTCCTGCAAAATCAAAAATATCAACACTCCTCAGAGTAATAACAGAATTCAGTTTCTGCAGTGTAACATTCATAATTTCCAGAATATAAAAGAATATCACCAGTGTAAAAAGAAACAGGAAAATGTAACCATTCTTAAACGAAAAGACAATGAGTTGAGACCAACTCCCAAAAGATCCAGATGTTGGAACAAGGGCTTGAAAGTACTTGTTATAACTATGTGCAATGAAGTAGAGGAAAATATATTCACAATGAATGCAAAGATAGGGTATCTAAGCAGAGAAATAGAAATCTTTTTTTAAACTAAATGGAGTTTCTAAAAGTAAAAAACATAATATTTTTAAAAATTAGAACAATGGTAGCCTGGGGAATGGTCGTAGGAATCAACAGGAAAGGTATCTTTCTGGGGTGATGGCAATGTTCTACATCTCGATGGAGTTTTGGATTATACATTTGTCAAAATTCAGTGAATGTACACTTAAGATTTGTGCATTTTATTGTATGTAAATTGTATATCAAATAAAAAAATTCTAGATAGTTGGGAACAACTGAAGAAGTCCCTATAGAGAGAATTGCCTATAGCCTGACAAAGAGACTGTGGTATATGACTGTTGTCTTTGAAGTTCATTCAAAAGTGGTTATTGAGTGAATATATCCCACAGTGATGAGCATTCCAGGTAGAAAAAACAGTATCTAAAAAACCACAGAAGGAAAGAAGTCAATAATTCTAGGAGGCTAGACACTAGGTGGGATTAATAGGACATGAAAATGAAAAAAAAGATTGAAGCTGTATTTTAAAGTCTTTTTTTAATGAGGTTTTTTTATACTGCTGCCCAGAGAGATTTCCCTATGCTTTTTAAAATTTTAAATTAAAAGGAATAATTTACATATAATAAAATGTAAGTGTACGATTCACTGAGTTTGTCAAATATATACAGTTGTGTAATACCACCATAATTGTATTATAGAACATTTCCATTACTCCAGAACTTTCTCATGTGCCCCTGTGTAATCAGTCCCCTCCATCACCCCTGGTCCCAGGCAGCCACTGATCTGCTTTCTGTCACTATAGTATTGCCTTTTCTAAAATGTCGTATAAATAGACTCTAAGTGTGTAACACCTTACACTTAGTATACTGCTTTTGAGATTCATCCTTGGTGTTGTGTGCATCAATTGTATCAATGTTCAGCAGTATTTCATTGATTGATATTCCACAATTTTTTATCCAGTCACCAACTGATGGGCACTTGAATTGCTTTCAGCTGGGGCTGTTATGAATAAAGCTTCTGTGCACATTCCAGTACGTGTCTTTCTGTAAGAAATGTGTTTTGAAAGGATTTTAAATGCCACACTATGGATTTTTGATTTTTTTAAGTGGTAATCAACTCTTCTGTGAGCACTAATATTCTTTGAAGAAGAAAAAAAGCAAAGTTCTTTTATCTTTTATTAGAGTTTATAACTCTTTAATCAGTATTGAGTTTATCTGACTGCATGAAGGCTGTTGTTTCAAAATTTTACCCTCTCTACTAATGTGTTTTTATTGCTTTTCTTTGCATATTTTTAAAAATACATTTAATAAAAATCTAAACAAATCTTTTTAAAGGCAAATATCCAAAAGAGTTCTTGTTTTTATGATTCTTTCAAATTTTATCTGAAACTAATGTGAGATCCTTAATAGATTTTCAGATAATCACATTTTTTTTAAATTTAAAGAGAAGGATGTTAACAGCAAAATGCTACATGACTAGGGACTAGTGATGCTCAGAGTTGCAGTATTTGTCCTTAGGGTGGGAACATAAATGATCTTGACCTAATTTCATCTGCTCTGTGATAGTGCTTCTAAAATTGCATGTCTGTTGGTCCTCCACTATCCTGTTGTCAAAATCCACAAGTAACAGTTGTGCAAATATTTGTAAGAAAGTTCCCCTGGTGAGTACAAAGACCTTATAACAACAGTAAAATTTCAAATATGCACAGGATTCACTGAACCATCAGCCTTCATGGGAAGCAGATTTCTTCAGTGGGTCAACAAATATTTCTTGGGTGCCCAGGATGTATGTGTGAGGCACTGTTCTGAATCTGGTCACCACTCTACCAGGCCTCGGATAGTAGTCACTCAACAAATGTGAGGAGAAAAAGTGTCGAGTAAAGTTTCTGACAGATCCAGAGCCTAGCTAGTATAAGGAGCCAGAAGCACTGCTGAGAATGTTCAAGAGATTACCATGCTGCACAAGCATGAGGGAGATTTTGACCAGCTGGACCAGGGATAGCTTGGATGAGATTCCAAATCAGATTGAGAGTTGGGATCTAGAGATATCTAGAGATTTGAGTCCACCATCTCCAAGCTCACTTTTTCTGCCCAAGTTTACTGTGCCTAAATTTAAGCTGCTGTAATCCCTTTTATGTATTCTCTCTCTCTCCCTTCTTCTGTTCCTATTTTCCTAATTCAAGTCTGTCTACCTATAACTCTCAGGCAACTGTTAGTTGCAGGCAAATAGTAGTATCCATTTTGGACTACCCAACATATTGCTGGTACTCTTAACCAGAGGAAATCAATCTTGCTTGACAGCAACTTTGCCACTTCTAATTACTAAAATCAGTCTTGCTGAATGGAGAAGAAAGAAGATGCTGTTCATTTTTTTCCCTTCTAATACATGGATTAATTCATGTTCAGCAGCCACTGACCTCTTAATATCTTTATTGTTGTAACAATAGCGGTGCTTTAAAGAAATCCTGTTTATCTTTGTACACTAAAGGGAATTAGGAACACACACACACACACTCACACACACACACACACACACACGTGACCTCTTTAGGCTGATTATGCAGAGGGAGATCTCATACTCTAGTGAAGAAAGCTTCAGCAGGTTTTATGCTGTTTTATTAGTGCACAAAATGAAGTTTGTTGTATGTTATTGATTTTAAGCCAAACAAACCTAACCAGATCATTCCCCCAGCATTGTCTGAATGCCCAGAGACAACACCCAGTGAAATTCTGCATTCTCACCTTCAGTCTGGGTCACAGGATGAAAGCTAGCCGCCTAAGAAAGAACATTTCAGCTGGCTTCTCGAATGTCTGCATATCAGAGTTCAAGGAAATCACCCCATGATTTTAACTGTAAAATACTGTGAAATTTCAACTGTAAAAATACTGACTTTTGCATCTGTTGGGAAAAGAAATGTAGAAAATAAATGTTAGCTTTTTCCCTCCTCCTAACTGAATATTAGTGTAATATTTGCCCAAAAAGAGTGACAAGATAAAGAGGACTATGAACCACCAAATAACCTCTAGGGATATTTTTACCATGTTGTTCTTTAATATATTACAGCTTTTAACCTGCTCAGTGAATGACCTCTAATTAGAAAGAACTTATATCTAATTATGTTAACATTTGAACTCCTAAATTTGAGACATACTAATATAAAAACATAAAATCTTCCTACATTATATAGTCATTTGCTTTTTTGTTTGTTTGTTCAAATGATGATGTATGTAACCATGTGTAAAAAATCAGGTCACACATCCTAAATTGTCTGTTAATATAGAGTTTATGCAAGTCTAATTTTAAGGAATGTTCAAAGCACAATTCACAAAATCTATATAGGTTTTTAATAAATTATGTCCTTAGAAAGTTTGTATACTTAAAATACTGCATTATTTAGTTATTTACAGGTTACAACCATCTCTCAGTATAATAGGTTCATTTTTCAAGGGAAAATTAGCTAATAGTTCTTTTAAAATTGGCACTGCAGTTCATACTTACAAATTAACTTGTACAATCGTAACTCTAACATTAAAATATCTCTAAAATAGACTACCTTGTGTTTAAGCGTAAAAATTATTTCAGTTTCTTTCAAAAGAGCATTTCTCTAGGTAATAATGCAGAATTTGAGATGTTGAGAGTTTTTTTCTTTTTTTTTGTTCTTCAGAAAGTTAAACAAAATACTTTGGGACCATTTAAAAGTATTGATTGTTGGCAGTGCTAACAGGAGTTAGGGAAATGGAAGCAGTATGACAATAGTTAAAAGCATAGGCTGTAGCACCAGATTGCTTGGGTTCAAATTGTGGCTGCACCATTTTTTAGTGTGACAATGGGCAAGTTACTTAAACCTCTTTATTCCTCAGTTTCTTCTCTGTAAGATGAGGTTAATAATAGCACCTATCTCAAATGATTGTTAGAATAAAATGAGTTAATATTTTTAAAATACCTAGAAAAATACCAGGCATATAGAAAGCTCTGTGTAAACATTTGATAAACACATAGTTTATGGTTAGGACAGTAAATCTCACATCGTTTTAGACTGATATCGGTTTCATGTTATCATCTTTTGGATAAAACAATATTTCTATCCTTTGATTTTTGAACTTTCTATTAGGACCAGGGAGGTAAGAGATAGGTTCCATGGTGGTTATACCAGACCTGGCTAGTACCGGCTTACAAGAATTCTGTGAGGGCTTCCCTGGAGCGGCTGGGCCCGTGAGCCATGGCCGCTGAGCCTGCGCGTCCGGAGCCTGTGCTCCGCAACGGGAGAGGCCACAACAGTGAGAGGCCCGCGTGCTGGAAAAAAAAAAAAAAAAAAAAAAGAATTCTGTGAGCTAATTTTGAAACAGTCATTATTAAAAATTGTATTAAATTTTCAGTTTAAACATTTAAAAGAGAAATAAATACTCAAAACTTACCACTTCCTAATTATTTTCCTTATCTTTGTCATTGAGATTATTTATGTCTCATGTCTGGGAATACTATATCATGGCTTACTACTATACATTTCTTCCCAACTCTATACTCATTGACATCACATAAGTAGCTTGAAATCAGTTATGGTAGTATTTACACCACGGAAATCAGCAAATGCTACAAATTAGGGCTCCTTCTGCCCCCAAGAGCTGGTTGTTACACATTTATCATCATACCACTCATTGAGGGTCAGAGTGTCCCACTGGTTTCTGTTATTCTTTTATTGGGTGTTATCATGAGTGAAATAGAGACTATATAATTTCCTGTACTGGGAGAGGATTCTAAAAAATATCCCAGTATATAAATGGAGATTTCCCCTGTAGATAATTTAAACACATTTCCTATATTAAGCATCCAAATTTCTCTATATCTCTAGAAACATAAACGATGGAGAAGGAAGGAGCTGTTATTTTCCTTACTCTGAATAATAATTGTCTCCTCTTGCATATATATCATATAGTTATATATTCTGTAATAAGAGTCTCATGATAACCCTGTAAGCTAGGCAAGCTGACTGCTATTATCACTATCATATAGACTCCACAAGATTATTACTTTCCCATAGTTTTTCAATTATAATTGAGGAACATTACATATAGATTCAGATTTTGTGACTGCAAAAATTTCACTGTGATATATATCATATTCTTTAGTGAAGCTTTATTAATTGTGAGTTAGAGATTCTCTCTTTCTTTCTTTCTTTCTTTCTTTCTCATAGCCACCCTTCCCCCAAACCTCTTTCCCTCTCTTTTCTCTTTTTCTCAAGATATCAGATGCTAAAAGTTAAATGTGTTTGAGTTTTCATAACAACTACACTAGAAAATGTTTTTCAGATAAATTTGGTTATTTGAGCCCTCTGAGACTGATGGTGTTGTCTTTCTCTATTGTATTCTTGGAATTCTCATTCTCCATTGTTTCTCCCCATCCTAGCTCCTGCCATCATCCATGTGAGTCCACCACCTTTACTTTTCAGTTCTTTTTGTCCAATGCCCATTTTTTCCCACTTTACCATGGTCTTCCAATTCCACCACAAACCTTGGCACCACAGACAGTGGTTCAGACTCCTGACTCTCCCTCTCAAACCTCCCACCTTTCCACTTCACTACATGGTTTATTGTCCTCAATAAGACCTCCTATTTTCTCTATCCTTCAGCCTCCACTGTTATTTTTACTTGTCTTCTTACTCAGCTTAAAGTCTGGGGTCCATTATTCCAATCACTCTTACACAGTCCCTCAGCTCACTTGGCACTCCTTCCATCCCACTGTTTAACAAGACTCTGGGCCTCAACAAGCTCAGTCATTACCTTCTGTGTAATATACCCAAGTAACGATCATCACTGCAGTCACACAACCATAATTCACTAGATTCCACTAGATCTCTTTTTTTTTTTTTAATTTATTTAATTTATTTATTTTTGGCTGTGTTGGGTCTTCATTGTGGTGCACGGGCTTCTCATTGCAGTGGCTTCTCTTGTTGCAGAGCACGGGCTCTAGGCGCGTGGGCTTCAGTAGTTGTGGCACGCAGGCTCAGTAGTTGTGGCTCGTGGGCTCTAGAGCACATGATCAGTAGTTGTGGCACATGGGCTTAGTTGCTCCGCGGCATGTGGGATCCTCCCGGACCAGGGCTCAAACCTGTGTGCCCTGCATTGGCAGGCGGATTCTGAACCCCTGGGCCACCAGGGAAGTCCCTCCACTAGATCTCTTAATGTGTAATTATAATTATTTTAAAGCTCAATATTTTCTCTGGATCTGGTTCTGTTGGTGGTTTTATCTTTTGGTGATGGGTCTTTTTCTCTTGCTTTTCTGTGTCTCATAATTGTGATTGTCAGTCTTTGGAGGTACAAAACTATAGAGACTGGGGTAAATGTTATTTAAACCCAGAAATGGGGCTGTCTCTTCTCTGTCAGGCCTTTAGTGTGTTGGTGGGGAGGGGGGTGGTTATTCACTCTCATTTGTAGGCAAGCTGGATTTGCATTTTGTTTCTAGGGCTCTATTGAGTTTACCACAGACTTCAAATGCCTCTAGTGCTTGTCTGCTGTTCTCTTGTGCTCATGTGAGGTCTGGGGTGCTGGGGGTAGGGGTTCTCAGTATGCCTGCTCCATCCTCAGCAGGCAGCAGGCTCCACACACCTGCATCACAGTGGACATTTACTGTCTGCTCTCTTGCCCTCTTCCAGAGTAGGCAGCTCAGTGCCAGGTGAGTGGTGCGTGTAGGGAGTGGGGGGTGTGTAGAGAGGCTCTCGGCTTCCCTACTCTGGTCTCTGGGTTTCAGGCAGGCCCCATGCCCAAGTCTCAGGGGTAGGACTTTCCCAGCCTTCCTGTTCCTCCTTAGTAGCAAACAACCCTACCTCCTGCTAAGTGCTCAAGTGGGTTTCCTGCCCCACTCCTTGTGGAAGTCAAACTCTGCGTCGCATCAGTGCAGGATTCTGGATTTGAAAGGTTTCCTACCCTCACCCCTCCATGACTTAGTATCAGTGCAGGGTGAAGACATCAGGTTTTCTACCCACCTCACCCCACCAGGACAAATGAGGTTTTCGTGGAGTCTGGGAGGGACTGGGGGTGTGACAGTTTCTTGCCCCTCCCTGTCACTCAGATTCCTGTCCACATGTGGGAGTGTCCCTTGTTCCTCCCCCAGCTGCAGCCGGCTATTACTTCATATCAGAGGAGGGTCCAGGTCATGGATGATACTTCTTCTCCACCCTCGAACCTTTGCAGGTCCTGCATGTGCCCACACCACCCAGGGGCTCTCTCAGGTCTCCTGCCTACCCCTAGTCTTTCTCATGAGTAAAGAGCTGTTCAGGGAGAGCAGGCTCTCCTTGTGTCTAGGGCTCCTGGGGCCACCAAACTGTCATGCTAGCCCATAATCAGGCTTTACAAATTTATTACAGTTTTAGATATTTTCTTCTTACCCACTTTTACGGCAAGATTTCTTCCTGTGCTCTGCCAAAAGAGAAAGAGTTCACGTGCCCCATCTTCCCTCAGAGGGGCTTGTCACCCTTTGGAATTCAGTTCACCTGAGGGTCAGCTCAGGTGAGGAACTCAGTCTCTGAGGAACTAAACAAAATTTTTTTAATTTTTTTTAGGTTGTGCAGCTTTCCGCACATATGGTGGGAGCAACATTCTCTTGCAGCTTTCTTCATCTTAAACAGTAGCATATCTCCAGCTTTCCTGTTAAGAAACTTTCAAACAATTTTAACATGGCCTGCAAAACCCTGCATAGTCATATTTACCTGTCTCTCCGGCTCAATCTTGTATCAATCCCCTCCTAACTCACTCACTACTCTCCGGTAACAATGATTTCTCAGTTCCTCAAACATGCCAAGCTCTTCCCCATCCCAGAGTCTTTGCACTTGCTGTTCACTCAACCTAGTGTTCTTGCCCACGTCTGTACCTGGATAACTCCAGCAATATCAGAGATCCTTCCTTCATCCTACATCCCTTTATCCAGACTGTACATAAAGTACTTCCTCATTCTTTCTCACAGCTGGACAATATCCGTTATCTGATATATATATAGTCTTTATTCAGTCCCCATTGGTGGTTATTTAGATTATTTTCAGTCTTTTACTTTTACAATTATTAATCTTGTACATAAAGTTTATCTATAAGATAAATTCCTGGAAGAATTGCTGGATTAAATGGTCCATGGAGCCAGTTCAGCGCAGTGGTTAAGAGTCTGGCCTCTACTGCCTGCCAGCTGTGTAACCTTGGGCAAGTGATGGAACCTCTCCATGCCTGTTTCCTCATTTGTAAAATGGGGATAATAATAGTACCTCTTAAAATTGTTGTGAGGCCTAAGAGAGTTGGTACATGTTTAATGCAATGTCTAGCACATGGCCACTCCATTAATGTGAACTGTTGTTATTAGCATTTAAAATTTTAGGTAGATCTTGAAAAGTTTCTCCCCATACATATGTTATCATATGTATACTCCCATCAGTATGAGAATGACTGCCTCTTCATACCCTCAACACAGTGTCTTATTAAATTATTTTTTACTCTTTGCTAACATGATGAACACAGCCTCTCATAATAGTTTAATTTGTATTTCTCTTGTTAAGAGTGAAATTAAGCCTATTTTCATATGTTTAAGTACATTTATGTCCTGAATGTTCCACATGTTTCACAGACTCCTATTTGTCATTTCCTTTCTCTTACTGATTTGCAGGAGTTATTTATGTATTAAGGAGTTTAACCTTTGTCTGTGCTATGAGTTACTCTTTCATAGTATTCAATACTTTTCTTTCCTAGTACTTATTCCTACTTTTAATGGTGTCTTTATTTATGATGACTTTTTAATGTTTCATAAGACCAAGGTACATGTTAATTTGTTAATCATTATGTATTGAACACCAAGTAAAATGCTAAACACAGAAAAATAATCACTAAAAAAATGATCAGTAAATATTTAATGAATGGGCCAAATATGACAAAGAGAACTTTCCTACGTAAATAGACTGGGAAAATAGAAGGGAAACTATTTTGTATGGACATGTGATGAGTCTGGTTTTGGATATGTGGAGTGTTAGGTGACAGCCAGTATTCTAAGATGAATATGAGACTCCTACTGAGACTCCTACTTTGGCAAAATACTCATGAAGAGTACTTTGAAACAAATGATCTCTGATGGAAAGAATGTTATGTGAGGGTTCATAAACAAATACTTCCAATCAGAAACAATAGTTGTCATAACAGTTTTAAAGCAAATATGAAAAGGAAAAATAGAAGCATTATATATTTGCAAGTATAAAGATGTGGGGAATGTAGAAAAATTTTAATGCCTTGGGACTATAATGATTATTGAAAAGTATTTCGATAGTATGTTGTAATTATACCCAAATCACTTATTGTGAAGGGATGAAAATCTTTACTAAAGGACAATTGCGTCCTTCATAGTTATATAAGCTCGTAGAAATCAAAAGTGCCCTTTTTCTATAAAGTAGGTTATTTGGTTTATCAATATACTGTGGTTTTTAATTTATAATTAATTGGACAGTGATTGTGTTTTCTATTACTGAACTATCACTGAAAGATAGTTGCTATCAATTGAGTCCCCAAGTCTATTTTTTACAGACTATATTAACTGCATGAAGAAGAAGAAACCACTCAGTCTTCTAAAAAGAAATGCTATTTTTTCAGAACAGAGAATTTATCCTAAAATATTATTCAATAAACAGGAATATCTTGATGGCTACAGTCATTGAATAACCATTTTGACTTATATGGATATGAATTGGTACCTTTAATAAGTCCGTTGTGAAGTTATAGTCTTTGTTTACTAATTGTAAGGAAATAATCAGGGCAGGAACTCTGTTTTGATGACATGGGGATGCGGTATCCCAATGTCAATCTCAATTCTCAAATGATCCTATAGATTAAAAGATACTGTCTTTAAAGTATACATATTATTTTCTCCTCATTAAAAAAAAAGACCTGTGAATTAAGAAATTAGAAATATGGCTATAATTGCACTGGAGAGACAAGTCATTTAAACAAAAATCTTAGTCACATTAGAATGACTTTCTACTTTTAGCGTGTCTTTGCCCTTTTGATCATCATTCCTGGCATTTCTGAACCTTTTTGTCATAAAAGCAGGGGTTTTGTGTACAGTCATCAGATTCTTCCCTTCAGGTGAGGGGCTTGTCAGTGAAAAATGAAGTGATCTGTAACAAAGGTGTAGAAAGTGTAAAGGCGATAAATCTACGTGAACTGCAGCAGCAGTTGATCATGGCCTGTCTGGCTGAGTGTGTGCTGGCCATGGTTACTATCGGAGATATATATAGTGTCACTTCAGGGGCTTTTAAGAAGCCAGTCATTTGCTTATGCTGAGTTCCCAGATATGCTTATTTTGTGCTTAAAATAGGAACATTTATTCATTAAGGGAGAAAAGAAACTCCTAGGTGGCCTGTGTTAATCAACAAAGGAAGTAGTTACAGAAATTTGAGCCAGGCTCTTATTTTATACAACTGTGTTAAAAGACTGGAGGTAAATATAAAGTTTTGTTTTTTTTGTTTTGTTTTTCTTACTTATAAAAATAACATCATTAGAGCTATTCTCAAAGAATATGAAGCGAATGATGATAGAGAAAGGTTTTATTTTGTTCATAGTTGCTGTTCCTGCATTTTTGCTCTGCCCCTTGCTGAGACTTGGGGAGATGAAGTCAATGGTTTGTTGTTACAGCTCAGTTACTTTCTAAAGAAGTAGGCTACCTGCACCAGGAGTCTGTTCTTTGATGTGTTAATGTATCTTATACTCATCAAAGGAGCCTTGATAAGTCAATACCAAAGACTGATCCAAAAGGTCAATTACAATCCTTAACAGCAGCAGTCCCCAACCTTTTATTTTTAATGCATTTATTTACTTATTATTTTTGGCTGCATTGGGTTTTTGTTGCTGCGCGCGGGCCTTTCTCTAGTTGCGGAGAGCGGGGGCTACTCTTTGTTGCGGTGCGCGGGCTTCTCACCGCGGTGGCTTCTTTTGTTGTGGAGCACCGGCTGTGGAGCATCGGCTCTAGAGCACAGGCTCAGTAGGCATTGCTCCGCGGCATGTGGAATCTTCCCGGACCAGGGCTCGAACCCGTGTCCCCTGCATTGGCAGGCGGATTCTTTAACCACTGCGCCACCAGGGAAGTCCAGTCCCCAACCTTTTCGGCACCGGTTTCCTGTAGGACAATTCCACAGCTTCGCTCACTCTCCGACTGCTCACCTCCTGCTGTGTGACCCGTTCCTAACAAGCCGCAGACCAATATTGGTCCGTGGCCCGGGGCTTGGGGACCCCTGCTTAACAGTATTCAGGGGTGGAGCCAAGGGATGGAAACCCTTGTGTTCTAAAGGAGTACCACCCATAATTGTAATATAAGAGAATGGGCTGCCTCAACCTGGGCCTGTTCTGTTGGTATGATGAGGACAAAAATGTACTCATTTATAGCAATATGGCCAAATGATTGCTTGCTTACTTCAATCTGCATCTCTTTATAGCTAACTAATTATTCTCAGTCCCATTACTGAAATGGAAGCTGAGTTTAGCAAATTGTTTGGCCGTTAACATTTAGTGCACAAAATTCTTAATTAACAAAATACTACAATCCATTGTAAATCACTTTGCTAAACTTTCAGACTTCATAAGGAATTTTGTCTTGTCCAAGAGCTACATTCAAACCGCTTGCTGATCTGGTACTCATATGTCGATTCCCTGTGGAGCTGAGTGAAAGAATGTAAAGGGAGCCAATTAAAGAAACTTTGAGCCCTAACAGACAAGCAGAGGCTATCTTGTCTATCCTTCTGCCTCCAGGCAAAAACCATCCCCTGCACCAAAAATTTTTGCTTGAATCCTGCTGACAAAAATGCTCACCACATGTAAATGACAAGTCATGATCCATTTAATGCAACTAAAGCAGATTGTTAACTGTTCAAGACTTATTTATTATGTTCTAAGATGCTGAGTATGAAAGCTCATCTGAATTGTTTTAATTCCTCCTTTCTAGACAATTATTTTGTACAAGAAACGTACTCAAATAATTGTAAAGCTGTGGGAAATTTGTGTCCAGGAAATAAAGTTATCTTTATCATCTTATTAAATGTATTTTTGGTTTCCTTTCACTCAAGGTCTACCTTACGGGTGGGAGGAAGCTTACACAGCAGATGGAATCAAGTACTTCATCAAGTAAGTACAAGTATCTCAACCAAGTAAGCAATTTTCTTCACATCTGGAGAGAACCTGGAAGTTGCAGAATAATCAGTAATACCAAGAAACCCTCTTGGAGGTTACAAAAATTAGTAACAAGAAGTGAAACTTCACCATTTTCATTTCATGTGATTTAAATATCAGATATCATTTAGAAAAAAAACAACTAATAATTATTTCAAGGGAAACATCAAAAAATGGGAACAGGATTGTCATTTGAACCTAAATGTTGGCTGCCTCAATTCACTTCTGGCTAAAAGTATTAATATTTATGCAAAGTTAATATCTAATGAAAAAATCTGCTTTGTCTTAATTAAAACTTATTAACAATAATAGTAATGATAATCAACATTTTTTTCATGCTTTGCAGTGTACACAGTTCATTCATTCTGCAAATATTTTTTGAGCATTTGCTGTGCACCAGCCAGTATTCCATACCTTGGAGATACAGTAGTGAGATATACAGACTATATATATTCTATATATTCTCTGATATCAAGGAATTTACTTAATAGTGAGGAAAAACATACACTATATAACTGAGGAGATAAATGAGACAGTATATGAACAAACCTCATCTCAATAGAGCCTCAGAACATCCTTCATTTATAGATGAAAAAAATAAGAGCCTAGAGTAGTTGCCAAAAAATCCACAGCTAACTAAATCACCAAGCCAGAAGGGAATCCAAGTCTTCTGACAACAGGATTCTCTCTAGTGTACTAGACTGATAGAGACCTCTCTTTGAAAGCCTCAACAGAAATACATTTTCTAGCTGCTGGACTGGTTAATTTTACTCTGGACACAGCAATCTGGTATACTTCCACTATGTTCTGGGTAGCTCTTTTCATATCAGAGTTGGAGTTATGAGAACACAAAGGGGATTCCCACAACCTCTTAAAGTCCCAAGAGACTTCCTTATATAACCCTTTTTTAGCAAATGATACTTGGTATGCATTTGGGGAGGAAAAGAGAGATGTGTCCTTGCTGTTCTTTCAAATGTGCAAGTATTTTTCAAAGCAATATCCACATTTTGGATTCTCAAGCTCTGTGACTTTACACAGGTTCCTACATCTCTCTTCATCTCAGTTTTCTCATCAAAAAATAAGGGGGGGCTTCCCTGGTGGCGCAGTGGTTGAGAGTCCGCCTGCCGATTCAGGGGACACAGGTTCATGCCCCGGTCCGGGAAGATCCCACATGCCGTGGAGCGGCTGGGCCCGTGAGCCATGGCCACTGAGCCTGCGCGTCCGGAGCCTGTGCTCCGCCCCGGTCCGGGAAGATCCCACATGCCGTGGAGCGGCTGGGCCTGTGAGCCATGGCCACTGAGCCTGCGCGTCCGGAGCCTGTGCTCCGCAACGGGAGAGAGCACAACAGTGAGAGGCCCGCGTAACGCAAAAATAAATAAATAAATAAAATAAGGGGAATTGTACCTACTTTATAGAGTTGTTAAACGTTAAGCACCTAGCATAAAATTTTGAACACAGTAGATACCTAATAAAATAGTCATCATTAATTTACAACATGGAGAAAACATCATGGTGGAAAAAAGAACAGGAAAAATCGTATGACCATTAAAGACACTGAAAATTCAGAAGCTTCATATCTTGAAAAGATTTAAGGAAATGCTAGGGGGAAACCTGGCAAAGTATTTTCTTGATTTTTTTTTTCTTGTGGTCTCTAGCAAAAAGTAATTCATAAAGCAAAGGTGTAGTTTATAGTACATGAAGGAGGAAGGGACTTTTGGAGCAAAGGACCCCGGAATATCATGAACAGATTACATTTAGCGCCATACTATTCACTTCCCAAATCATAACTCTCCTGGAAGGAAAGTTTCACTTCAATATGCTGTGTTAACTGTGTTTAGTTCCTGAGAGAGTTGAATCACTGTACTGTAGGGGTGGCAAGAAAATGAAAAACCACATCCAAATTTGCACTGGGTTTCTTTCTTATGTTCACTTTGTAATGGATAAGGGGAGAGATGTGGGGATGGCGGGGGGGATGCTCAACAGCCAGGCATATGTTAGGTGTATTTTTCTATACATTGTATTGTCTAATCTTCTTAACACCGTAGAAAGTGGGCATCGCTCAGCTCTTAATAGGAAGATATTTTGATGGTGGTGAGCTGCATCCTGCCCTCAGACATGCCTGTCTCCTAGAAGGTCCCCAAAAGAAATGCCCCATCAAAGGAAGGCAAACTGGCATTCATTGTAAACCGGGGTTCTGAAGTCAGAGGCCTTTGAAAAATGTCAGTAAATGAGTCTGGACCCTGTGGGGAACTCTTTCACCAAGGCTTAGCCTTAGCCGTCTGTCAGTATCCTAACCCAAAGCTGTGTCAGAGCCTAACCAGTGCCCTGTGAGGAAAGGAAAGGATAAGGGCACCATCACCAACTACCAAGGAAAAGGAGGGAGAAAGAGACGTGAGTGTGAGTCAGAGAGTGAGCACGTCCCATTGCCTGGGTATCCAGTGGTTTAAGCCACTGTCCTTTGCTGACTGGAACAGTAGCCTTGGGCTGGGCTCCTACTATAAGGGAGAACATCATCCAAGGAGAAGAGAGAAGAGAAGAGAAGTAGCAGCAAGCCCTTTGACTGCCCTGAGATCTAACTCAGTCCCTGTAGAAGGAATAGAAAGCGGCACCACATTTGTATAAGCCACTCCAGTCATAGAAAATAATGTACACTCTTTAGGGAGTTCCCTTCCTTGACCTTAATCTTGACTCCTAAGGAAAGCAGAAAAGAGGTAAGATAGATTTGTTAAAGGACAGTGGTGGGTATCCTTGTTTCACCATTACAGTTGGAGAAACTCTGTGGAAAAGAGGCTGAACTCGTCCAGGTCAGGCAGTAGTAAAATTTCAGAGTCAAGATACAGTTCCAGGGTTGTCTGAGTCCAAAGCCATCCCCCCAAAACACACACCCATGCTGCACCATCTCCATCTCCTTCTTTTAACATAGCGTGTTTACATATGACGAGAAAGATATTTTAAACTGATTTTGATTTTGTTAGAATTCTCTACTTTATTCATTTTTAAATAGCAGAATAGAAACTTAGTTCTAAGCATAAGTAGTTATCTCCTGGAGACTAGAAAGGTCAAACAGTAAAGATAAGAAAATCTAACAATATACCAGTGTTTTCTTTATCTTGTCTCATGGAGGAATGGACTGCTTACCATGAGTTGGCTTTTTTGCTAGTCATTAACCCCATTCAAGCACCAACATTTATTTTAGTTTAACTGTTCTTAATGGAAGTCTTATTTTACAAGTATTGTGTGCTTACCTGCCTTCTTCTACTGAGGCCCTTGAACAAAATCATTATAAACATCAATCTTATACATAATACAGTGAGTTCTGCAGGGTGATGTTAAGCTGTGTAAGCTAGAATAGAGACACAGCTATCATCTCTCCCCGCTCTCAACATGCCTGGCCATCTCCTCATCTCCATTCTCCTTTTCGATCCTCTACACACTTCACCATCTTCCCCAGGAGTTTATCTGAGGAAGACAGGATGCCAAATAATCAGACTAATTTGAATTGCTTGTAAATAGTCCTGGAGTGTGCGTCTACAAGTGTTTGTATGTGAGTCAAGTGCCTAAGTTCTGGTGCAGGTGGATTTGATTCCAGGAAGGCCATCTGGTATAAGGAAAAGAAGAGCATGGGCTTTGGATTTGGAGAAACTTAGGTTCCAATGCTGGTGTCTCCACAGAATAGCTGAATGACCTTGGCATGTTTACTAAACCTCTCTGGGCTTTAATTTCTACATATAGAATGGAAAGAATATTAGCCCTTCATAGAGCTCCTGCCCAGAATGAATGAGCTTATGTATGTAAAGAGCCTATCATAACACCTGACCCAAAGTAGACATTTTCAGCGAAGGTTAGGCGTCTTTTTTTTGCGGTACGCAGGCCTCTCACTGTTGTGGCCTCTTCCGTTGCGGAGCACAGGCTCCAGACGCACAGGCTCAGCGGCCATGGCTCACGGGCCTAGCCGCTCCGCGGCATGTGGGATCTTCCCGGACCGGGGCACGAACCCGTGTCCCCTGCATCGTCAGGCAGACTCTCAACCACTGCGCCACCAGGGAAGGCCCCTCCTAACATTTTGAGGAAGGTTTTTTCTCAGCTCTTAGCTGCGTTCAGAAAGGTTGCCAAATAAGTAATGTTTGCATAAGCAAGCATCCACTATATGTCTTTCTTGGAACTACTTAGATTTTTGTTTTTTCATCCTCTCACTACCCCAACCAAAATTTTGAGCCTGGGTAGACTGTGTTAGCTTTTGGGTAGGAGTAGTTCATTTACGATGTGAATGGTACTTTGGAGGCAAGAAATAACAAGTAATGAACTCAGTTCATTGCCTGTGTCACCTTTGCTTAAAAAGAACAGTGACTGAGATCACCCTTCCAGAACGTTGGAGGAGATGCCAGTCTGTGTACGTATACTCTCTACCCTGAGATTGACACCTGTCACTGTCTTCCCTGAAACTGAATTGTTACATCTGATGGAAGCCAAGCCTCGGACAAAGGAATAACTGTCAGTGCTGTCCCAAGAATGCCTGGGCAAAGACGGTCTTCACTGAATATTCCTATCCACCACATGTCCATTGCACACCCATTAATACTTTGTAGTCATCTACTTACCTTCTGATACAAGAGAAGAAAGCATTTTATCTGGTGTAAACAAATATAATCAAAATATTAGCATTGCTAGAGCCAGTGTTTCATAGAACTAACAAATGTATGTGTCTATATATGTGTATGTGTATACACCAATATGTGTATGCACATATGCAAATAGGCAGGGCTTACTCACTTGCTATATAAATACCAGTGCATTCAAGGGAAAACTTTCTTATTTTCTCCTTAAAGAGAGAGTTGCAGTGTTCTTAAATTCAATGACAAAATGCCAGTTATCTTGATAGTGCTGTAATGAAATTAACTGATGAACCTGACCATTTTACCACCCAACTTCCTATCTTCCCTTTGCAGTTATATACTATTACAGATTTATAATAGTATTTTGATATGATCCCACTTTAAAAGTTCATATACTTTATACATATGTTATATAATTTAACAGAATTATTATGAGTTATGTTTGATAGTAAAAATGAACTTAATATTACAAACTAGACATAACTGCTACATTGCTTTCATTGAACTCTTTTTTTCTATTGAAGGTTTCAGATTCACTGTGATCAGTGGCCATGATTTCATGTATTAATTCTCTATTGCTGCTTAATAAATTTCCCCCAAATTTTTGCAGCCTTAAACAATAAACATTTATTTTCTTACCCAAGTTGCAGAGGGTTAAGAACCTGGATGTGGTTTTGCTGGATCATTCTGACTCTCTCTCGATGTGGGTTTCTCATAAAGTTGCAATCAAGCTCTTAGCCAGGTCTGGGAATTGAAGAGTAGTTTAATGGGACTGGAATATTTGTTCCAGGCTCACATGTGAGGCTTCAGTTCCTCACCATAAGTGGACCTTTCTCCATCCATAGGGCCATAGGGCTGCACAAACATGGCAGCTGGCTTCCCCCACAGCAAGGGACAAAAGAAAAAGTGAAAGCGAGAGAAACACCAAGATAAAACCTGCAGTGTCTTCTATAACCAATCTCAGAAGTGATTGACATACATTCTGCCATATGCTACTTGTCACACAGACCACCCTGGTACAATGTAGGAGGCAACTATACAAGAGTGTGCATGCCAGAAGGTAAGGACCACTGGGAACTACCTTAGAGGATGCCTACTACAAGGCTGTTTCACAATGTAATATATATATTAATCAATAATTACATTATTATATATATAATCTATACATCTCTATAAACATACAAAAATCTCAATATCATATACTTGCTTCAAACATTATATTGTACTGTTGGTGATTTTTCAAGTAGGTATACTCATTGGCTTTTTATTTTGTTTGTTTTTTTTAACATCTTTATTGGAGCATAATTGCTTTACAATGGTGTGTTAGTTTCTGCTTTATAACAAAGTGAATCAGTTATACATATACATATGTTCCCATATCTCTTCCCTCTTGCATCTCCCTCCCTCCCACCC
>NC_041227.1:106580578-106581012 GCF_002837175.3 Physeter macrocephalus | reverse complement strand
GTTCCCTTTTCTCCACACCCTCTCCAGCATTTATTGTTTGTAGATTTTTTGATGATGGCCATTCTGACTGGTGTGAGATGATATCTCATTGTAGTTTTGATTTGCATTTCTCTAATGATTAATGATGTTGAGCATTCTTTCATGTGTTTGTTGGCAATCTGTATATCTTCTTTGGAGAAATGTCTATTTAGGTCTTCTGCCCATTTTTGGATTGGGTTGTTTGTTTTTTTCACATTCAACTGCATGAGCTTCTTGTAAATTTTGGACATTAATCCTTTGTAAGTTGCTTCATTTGCAAATATTTTCTCCCATTCTGAGGGTTGTCTTTTGGTCTTGTTTATGGTTTCCTTTGCTGTGCAAAAGCTTTTAAGTTTCATTAGATCCCATTTGTTTATTTTTGTTTTTATTTCCATTACTCTGGGAGATGTATCAGA
>NC_041227.1:106578246-106578988 GCF_002837175.3 Physeter macrocephalus | reverse complement strand
TTTTGTCGAAAGCTTTCTCTGCATCTATTGAGATGATCATATGGTTTTTCTCCTTCAATTTGTTAATATGGTGTATCACATTGATTGATTTGCGTATATTGAAGAATCCTTGCATTCCTAGGATAAACCCCACTTGATCATGGTGTAGGATCCTTTTAATGTGCTGTTGGATTCTGTTTGCTAGTATTTTGTTGAGGATTTTTACATCTATGTTCATCAGTGATATTGGCCTCTAGTTTTCTCTCTTTGTGACATCTTTGTCTGGTTTTGGTATCAGGGTGATGGTGGCCTCATAGAATGAGTTTGGGAGTGTTCCTCCCCTGCTATATTTTGGAAGAGTTTGAGAAGGATAGGTGTTAGCAATTCTTTAAATGTTTGGTACAATTCGCCTGTGAAGCCATCTGGTCCTGGGCTTTTGTATGTTGGAAGATTTTTAATCACAGTTTCAATTTCAGTGCTTGTGATTGGTCTGTTCATATTTTCTATTTCTTCTTGGTTCAGTCTCGGCAGGTTGTGCATTTCTAAGAATTTGTCCATTTCTTGCAGGTTGTCCATTTTATTGGCATACAGTTGCTTGTAGTAATCTCTCATGATCCTTTGTATTTCTGCAGTGTCACTTGTTACTTCTCCTTTTTCACTTCTATTTATTTGAGTCTTCTCCCTTTTTTTCTTGGTGACTTTGGCTAATGGTTTATCAATTTTGTTTATCTTCTCAAAGAACCAACTTTTAGTTTTATTGATC
>NC_041227.1:106470186-106578210 GCF_002837175.3 Physeter macrocephalus | reverse complement strand
TGATCACTTCGTTATTAAGTAGTGTGTTGTTTAGCCTCCATGTGTTTGTATTTTTTACAGATTTTTGCCTGTAATTGATATCTAGTCTCATAGCGTTATGGTCGGAAAAGATACTTGATATGATTTCAATTTTCTTAAATTTACCAAGGCTTGATTTGTGACCCAAGATATGATCTATCCTGGAGAATGATCCATGAGCACTTGAGAAGAAAGTGTATTCTGTTGTTTTTCGATGGACTATCCTATAAATATCAATTAAGTCCATCTTCATTAATGTATCATTTAAAGCTTCTGTTTCCTTATTTATTTTCATTTTGGATGATCTGTCCATTAATGAAAGTGGGGTGTTAAAGTCCCCTAGTATGATTGTGTTACTGTCGATTTCCCCTTTTATGGCTGTTAGTATTTGCCTTATGTATTGAGGTGCTCCTATGTTGGGTGCATAAATATTTACAATTGTTATATCTTCTTCATGGATCGAACCCTTGATCATTATATAGTGTCCTTCTTTGTCTCTTGTTATAGTTTTTACTTTAAAGTCTATTTTGTCTGATATGAGAATTGCTACTCCAGCTTTCTTCTGATTTCCATTTGCATGGAATATCTTTTTCCATCCCCTCACTTTCAGTCTGTATGTGTCCCTAGGTCTGAAGTGGGTCTCTTGTAGACAGCATATATATGGGTCTTGTTTTTGTATCCATTCAGCCAGTCTGTGTCTTTTGGTGGGAGCATTTAATCCATTTACATTTAAGGTAATTATCAATATGTATGTTCCTATTACCATTTACTGAATTGTTTCGGGTTGTTCTTGTAGGTCTTTTCCTTCTCTTGTGTTTCTTGCCTAGAGAAGTTCCTTTAGCATTTGTTGTAAAGCTGGTTTGGTGGTGCTGAACTCTCTCAGCTTTTGCTTGTCTGTAAAGGTTTTAATTTCTTCTGGCTTGCAGAGTTTCTGCTGAAAGATCAGCTGTTAACCTTATGGGGATTCCCTTGTGTGTTATTTGTTGTTTTTCCCTTGGTGCTTTTAATATGTTTTCTTTGTATTTAATTTTTGATAGTTTGATTAATATGTGTCTTGGAGTATTTCTCCTTGGATTTATCCTGTATGGGACTCTCCATGCTTCCTGGACTTGATTAACTATTTCCTTTCCCATATTAGGGAAGTTTTCAGTTATAATCTCTTCAAATATTTTCTCAGTCCCTTTCTTTTTCTCTTCTTCTTCTGGGACCCCTATAATTCGAATGTTGGTGCGTTTTTTTTGTTTTGTTTTGGTACACGGGCCTCTCACTGTTGTGGCCTCTCCTGTTGCAGAGCACAGGCTCTGTACGCGCAGACCCAGTGGCCATGGGTAACAGGCCCAGCCGCTCCGCAGCATGTGGGATCTTCCAGAACCGGGTCACAAACCCATCGGCAGGCAGACTCTCAACCACTGCGCCACCAGGGAAGCCCGTTGGTGCATTTAATATTGTCCCAGAGGCCTCTGAGACTGTCTTCAATTCTTTTCATTCGTTTTTCTTTACTCTGCTCCGCAGTAGTTATTTCAACTATTTTATCTTCCAGGTCACTTATCCGTTCTTTTGCCTCAGTTATTCTGCTATTGATCCCTTCTACGGAATTTTTAATTTCATTTATTGTGTTGTTCATCACTGTCTGTTTGCTCTTTAGTTCTTCTAGGTCCTTGTTAAACGTTTCTTGTATTTTCTCCATTCTATTTCCAAGATTTTGGATCATCTTTACTGTCATTATTCTGAAATCTTTTTCAGGTAGACGGCCTATTTCCTCTTCACTTGTTAGGCCTGGTGGGTTTTTACCTTGCTCCTTCATCTACTGTGTGTTTCTCTGTCTTCTCATGTTGCTTAACTTACTGTGTTTGGGGTCTCCTTTTTGCAGGCTGCAGGTTCGTACTTCCCGTTGTTTCTGGTGTCTTCCCCCAGTGTCTACGGTTGGTTCAGTGGGTTGTGTAGGCTTCCTGGTGGAGGGGACTAGTGCCTGTGTTCTGGTGAATGAGGCTGGATCTTGTCTTTCTGGTGGTCTGGTGGATGAGGCTGGATCTTGTCTTTCTGGTGGTCAGGTCCACATCTGGTGGTGTGTTTTGGGGGGTCTGTGGCCTTATTATTATTTTAGGCAGCCTCTCTGCTAATGGACGGGGTGGTGTTCCTGTCTTGCTAGTTGTTTGGCATAGGGTGTCCAGCACTGTAGCTTGCTGTTCGTTGAGTGGAGCTGGGTCTTGGCGTTGAGATGGAGATCTCTGGGAGATTTCGCCATTTGATATTACATGGAGCTGGGAGGTCTCCTCTGGACTAATGTGCTGAACTTGGCTCTCCCACCTCAGAAGCACAGCCCTGATGCCTGACTGGAACACCAAGAGCCTGTCATCCACACAGCTCAGAATAAAAGGGAGAAAAAAAAAGAAAGAAAGAAGAAGATAAAATAAAATAAAGTAATATAAAATAAAACAAAGTTATTAAAATAAAAATTTTTTAAGTAATTAAAAAAAAAAGAAAGAAAGAAGAGAGCAACCAAACCAAAAAAAAAAAATCCACCAATGATAACAATTTGGGATGATTCGTTGTCTATTCAGGTGTTCCACAGATGCAGGGTACATCAAGTTGATTGTGGAGCTTTAATCCGCTGCTTCTGAGGCTGCTGGGAGAAATCTCCCTTTCTCTTCTGTGTTTGCATAGCTCCCAGGGTTCAGCTTTGGATTTGGCCCCGCCTCTGTGTGTAGGTCGCCTGAGAGCGTCTGCTCTTCGCTCAGACAGGACGGGGTTAAAGGAGCAGCTGATTCGGGGCCTCTGGCTCACTCAGGCCGTGGGGAGGGAGGGCCACGGAGTGTGGGGGGAGCCTGCAGCAGCAGAGGCCAGCATGACGTTGCACCAGCCTGAGATGCGCCGTGCGTTCTCCTGGGGAGGTTGTCCCTGGATCCCGGGACCCTGGCAGTGGCGGGCTGCACAGGCTCCCAGGAGGGGAGGTGTGGAGAGTGACCTGTGCTCGCACACAGGCTTCTTGGTGGCAGCAGCAGCGGCCTTAGCGTCTCACGCCCATCTCTGGGGTCCGCGCTGTTAGCCGCAGCTCGCTCCCATCTGTGGAGCTCCTTTAAGCAGCACTCTTAATCCCCTCTCCTTGCGCACCAGGAAGCAAAGAGGGAAGAAAAAGTCTCTTGCCTCTTCGGCAGCTCCGCGCCCGTCTCTGGAGCTCCTTTACATGGCACTCTTAATCCCCTCTCCTCGCGTACCAGGAAACAGAGGCAAAAAAAAGTCTCTTACCTCTTCGGCAGCTCCAGACTTTTCCCGGACTCCCTCCTGGCTAGCCGTGGTGCACTAACCCCCTTCAGTCTGTGTTCACGCCGCCAACCCCAGTCCTCTCCCTGCAGATCCAACCTCCGAAGCCCGAGCCTCAGCTCCCAGCCCCCGCCCGTCCCGGTGGGTGAGCAGACAAGCCTCTTGGGCTGGTGAGTGCTGGTCGGCACCGATCTTCTGTGCGGGAATCTCTCCGCTTTGCTCTCCGCACCCCTGTTGCTGCGCTCTCCTCTGTGGCTCCGAAGCTTCCCCCCTCTGCCACCGCAGTCTCTGCCCACGAAGGGGCTTCTAGTGTGTGGAAACCTTTCCTCCTTCACAGCTCCCTCCCACTGGTGCAGGTCCCGTCCCTATTCTTTTGTCTCTGTTTTTTCTTTTTTCTTTTGCCCTACCCAGGTACGTGGGGAGTTTCTTGCCTTTCGGGAGGTCTGAGGTCTTCTGCCAGTGTTCAGTAGGTGTTCTGTAGGAGTTGTTCCACATGTAGATGTGTTTCTGATGTATTTGTGGGGGGGAAGGTGATCTCCACGTCTTACTCTTCCGCCGTCTTGAAGCCGTCTACTCATTGGTTTTTAAAAGTTACTCACACTTGGCTTATAATTCATTTGTGTTGATACACCTTTATATCACATCCTGAAATCTGAGATAGCACTCCTTGTATTATAAAATATTTTATCCATTACATAGGAAGTATTATACTTACAACATTACAAATGCATACCGGTAAAACCCAGGGAGCCTGTGATTTCTGAATAAAACAGAAGTTTCTGTCTAGAGCACAGAGGGCAAATAGATTTCAACTCACTTTCTCAAGTGTCATTTGTGAAGAATTCTGAGGCTATACTCAACCTCACTGATATGTCTTTTTTTTTTTTTTTTTTTTTTGGCTGCGTTGGGTCTTCGTTGCTGCGCACGGGCTTTTCTCTAGTTGCAGTGAGCGGGGGCTAGTCTTCATTATGGTGCATGGGCTTCTCATTGCGGTGGCTTCTCTTGTTGTGGAGCACAGGCTCTAGGTTTGCGGACTTCAGAAGTTGCGGCGCGTGGGCTCAGTAGTTGTGGTGCGCGGGCTTAGTTGCTCCGTGGCATGTGGGATCTTCCTGGACCACGGATCAAACCCATGTACCCTGCATTGGCAGGCGGACTCTTAACCACTGCACCACCAGGGAAGTCCCTGATATTTGTCTTCATGCATCAGAGATGTCTGCTGTGGGTGCCGGGGGAAGAGACGTGTGGGACACATACCACATCTTTTCAGTCTTTGGTCTTCTAGAGCATATTGCCAACACAGGAACTCTGCCAGGATGAACAGTAATAATGCAAATCATAGGTTGGAATGACAAAATAAACAGTGACACTCCCCCCCAATAGTTCTTACGAGATAGTCAGTATTTAAGAGCTTTGCCTTTATGACTTCAAAGGAAAACTGATTTCCAATAGGCATGTTTTTTCTCATATCTTTCCAATCAGATTTCATTAACAACCCTAAATGATTGTCTGAACTTGGGATAAAACAGCCTATTAGGTTGTTTCCAGGTAGGAAAGAATGTAGATCATAACCTATATATGAATGAAATTTGTCATTGTCAGCCTACTGTATTAAAGGCTTAAGTTACATTGTATCATCTCATTTATAAAATAAATTTAAAAATGGAAAACACAAAAGAGAAAAATTTGAGATTGTTTTTCTTACCTCCAACCTCATTTTGCACGTAGAGTCTATGTTAGGTAATTCTAATGTGATTAGAAATTAAGGAGACTGGGGAAGGGAGAGTGGAGAGGGAGGGATGGTTTCTGGATGGGAACTAAAAAGCTACTACTTTTAACTTTTCTTAAATCCTTAGCAGATGATTTTAGCTCCACTTTAGTAGATACTGTCAGGAGCCCTCCCTCTTAAGACCTCGTTAATTTGGCTGCTTTGATTAATTTTGGATGAGTTAAGAAATACCCATGGACAGACTACTGAAGTCTAAGGCTCACTTGATGAGATGTCAGGGCAATTTCTATGTACCTAACTTCAGCGTAGATAAGGGAAATGGGGGTAGGCTCCTCACTGCCTTTGCATGTATGGCAATCCTGAGCATTTCATTCTTAATGAGACTACGATGAAGAAATCAACAGAGGACTTGAAGGAAGAAGTATGGAGCTTATTAAAATATTTTGTTCCCAAACACTTCTAGCTATGATTAAATTGTAAGGTATTAAAACCACTAGTTTGGATGTACCCATCTATGTTATAACTGGTTTAGAATATCCAGTAACTAGTACAGTGCCTGGTATGTGTAGGGACTGAATAAATATTTATCAAATGAGTGAATACTGTCATTGAGGAAGCAGTTGGTAGGGAAAAAATATGGGCTTTAGTATCAGACAGACCTGGTTTCTAATGTTTACAACACCACTTTTGAGTGTGACCTTGGTATAATTAGTAGTATTTCTATTGTCTGTAACCCCTTTTCTCATCAAAAAACAAGGATAGTAGTTTATATCTCCCAGGGTTGTTTTGAGAATTGAATAAAATAACTCACCTGGCACAAGGTGTGTGCCTAATAGATGTTCATTCCCCTTCCCTGCCCTTATGTTATTCTACTGCTATTTGCCAGTGGAGGAGCTTTATATGACAGCATTTACACAGCTGCAAATAGAAACCAGCAACCAAAACCTACACTTATACCTCTCCCCAGCCAGTCAGCAGCCCTGTGACAGGAGCAAAGAGGCTGCAGTGCTCAGGAGCCTGAGACAGCCTGCTCTGGATTTTCTATAAATATCTACAAAGGGGTGTAGCCATATGAAACTCTGTATGAGCAACTGTCATCTAAACAGAAGGCCAGCCAGCTGACCGAGGTTACTCAGAATGGCAAAGCCCACTGAAATGAATAAAATATCCAGATCTAGACAACCAACATCAAACTCTTTTTCCCCCATTTAACCAATAACAGGTATAACTGAGGCAGGAAGCATGTTCTTTAGCATTTTGGGGGGATAATATAAGAAAATCCTTTGGGATTGTGTAAAGTACTTTGGAAATTCATCACCTTTCTAGGGTTATACTTTTATTTAGCCAGATATGGGATCTTCTCTGCCTCCGAGACCCTTTATTTAAATTTCTCAACAAATACTAACTTTTTTGTCACTTTCCCATCCAAATTTGGTTGCTGTATTAGTCTTCTAGGGCTTCCATGACAAAATACCACAGACTGGGTGGCTTAAACTGGGTGAGAAATTTATTTTTCTCACAATTCTGGAGGACAGAAGGCCAAGATCAAGATGCCATCAGGATTGGTTTCTTGTGAGGCCCCTCTTCCTGGGGTGTAGACAACTACCTCCTCACATGGCCTCTTCTCTGTGTGCATGGAGAGAAAGGTCTGATGTGTCTTCCTCCTCTTACAAGGACACCAGTCCCATTGGACCAGGGCCTCACCCCCGTGATCTCATCTAACCCTAATTACCTCCACAAAGGCCCCATCCTCCAAACACAGCCACATTAAGGTTTAGGACTGCAACATAGAATTGGGGGGTGGGGACACAATTCATTCCATAACAGTTGCTTCTTCCTTAAATTACTTTCCATAGATCTCTAGCACCTTTTTATTCAGTCAGTTATCTCCAGTACAATGTATTATAGCATATCATCTTTCTTCCTGTACGTTTGCCAAGTTTCAGGCAAATTGCAAGAATTAATACAAACCAGTGCCCCTTCCCTCAAGCTCTAGGCTTTAGTGCGAGAAGTAGCTGAGGGGCAAGGGAGTGTGGTAAGTAGAATAATGGCTCCCTGCTGATATCCATGAGCTAATCCCCAAAATCTTTGAATATGTTAGGTTCCATGGTAAAGGGACATTAAGGTTGCAGGTGGAATTAAGGTTGCTAATCAGCTGACCTTAAAATAGGGAGATTATCCTGGATTATCCATGTGGGTCCAGTCTAATCACATGAGTCCTCAGCAGTAGAAGAGGGAGCCAGAAGGAGAGAGTCAGAGAAAGAGATATGACAATGGAAGCAGGGTCAGAGATATGTTGTGTTGCTGACTTGGAAGATGGAGGCCACAAGCCATGGAATGTGGGTGGCCTTTAAGAGCTGGAAAAGCAAGGAAACGGATTCTCCCCTAGAGCCTCAAGAACGAAATTTAGCCTTGCCAACATCTTGATTTGAGCCCAGTGAGAACCGTGTCGGACTTCTGAGCTACAGAACAGTTAGCCAGTAAATTAGCATTGTTTTAAGCCACTACATTCGTGGTCATTTGTTAATGCACCAAGAGAAAACTAATACAGTAAGTTAGAAGTGGAGGAGAGAGGGTGATGCTTATGATGGACCTAGAATGTGTCAGGCATAAAACTAGGGGATTTGTATGTTTTCTCTCTTAACACTATCAAGGACGGTCTTAACATGTTTTCTAGATTGGGAAGCAGATTCAGAGTTTAAGTAACTTTCCCAGAGACATACAAGTAACCCAGTTAGTGCCTGGGCAATACGGAATTTCAGACCAGGTCCGTGAAGCTGATACAAAAAGATAGTGACCGTGGTCTGCATCTAAGCCTGAGCTCTGCTATTGTGTGACCTTGGACAGGGCCCTGGGACTCTCTTAGCCTCAATTTCTTCAACTGCCACATGATGTGAAAAGTTTAAGACTGCTGGAGAAGCAGGTGTCACACAAATAATTTTTATTCATACTGAATAAAGTTTTTATGAATTTTATGATAAATTATTTTAAAATGCTTTATAGATAGAATCTATGATCATTGAATTAATCAGTCAATACATCTTTAATTATTTCATCTTGTAAAGCTAAAGACCTCTTTTCAGGTGGTCTCATTTAATCTATCCCAAAGCCTCCATATATATTGTTGCTGAAACCAACCCATATAATAGAGCCTCGGAGAGGAATATAACCTAATGGTAAAATTCGCAGAAGTCAGATTTGGATCCAGATCCTGGCTCTAACATTTACCAGTTTTATGACCTGGAGTAAGTTATTTCACCTCTCTCAGTGTTAGCTTCCTCATATATAAAATGAGGATAATAAATATAACTGTCTCTCCTTTAAAATATAAATATATGTAATATAAATATATAAAATATAAACATAATATAAATATGTAAATTAGGATATATAATGTTTACAAAATATAAGTATAAAATAAGGTTCTAAAAAACAGTTAAGCCCATTTATTCACAAGTCCAAGGTGGCACCATTAGAAACAATCAGTATGTAAAGTTCATGAGAGAACTGTAAAGGTTGATGGCATATGTGGTTTTTAATCCCATAATTTTTTACTGTAATTGAAGGTTTCTGTGTTATAGCATTCACTCTCAAGTGGCTTTTACACTTAGCATTATGGAGTCAATAATACTGACAAAACACCTCAAGAGTTTAAAGGTGATCTCATGTGGAACCCCTCCAAGTCCCCAGTTTTGTGATGCTCAGTTTTCTAATATCATATGTATATTTATAGCTTTATATTTTTAGTGTAATCAGCTTAACTTTGATAGAAAAATAATATTAGGATAAGTATAAAATAAGTTGAAGTTTCAAATAATTTTAGGTTTTTTTTAAGATTTCAAATTTGTCAATTAAAAAAATACATTTAGTTAGACGTTTATTAAACTTATTTTATTGGATAAATTAAATGAAAGCCTTATAACTTGTATTACAATTCTTACCATATTAATAAGAACATTAAAATTTAAAATATCTTCTATATTTCATGCACTTCTACTCATAAGTGGGAATCTAACATGGAAACTTTGGCAATGGTCTTGCAAACTTGCTTCTAATTAAATTTAGTTTCCATTAATCTATATTCTGACAGTCTTTTGATTACTAACTTATTTCAAGTAGCCTGAAAATATGTACTTATTGCCTGCTTTTTGTATTTTAGAAAGACAAGCTCTTTGGTTTGTAAAAAGTTGTACATATATTTAATGGGAAAGTAATAGTCATGGCTTCATCTTGAAATACTCACTTGAAAGCATTTAGAGTAACACTACCTGCTGTTACAAACCCTGCTTTTCAGTGGCTTAACACTCACACACCAGTCAGTGCGGGAATCCCTGGTCGATGGGTGGCTTTTTGTTTCTTTGGGTAGTGATTTTGAGACCCCAACTCATTCCAGTTCATGGCTCTGCCATCCCCTAGGGCCTCCGAGTTCTCTGCATTCAGTTATGGATGAGGAGTGAGAACAGAGAAGGCATTCCAGCGCTGTTCTTGAAAACCCCTGGTCCACAAGACGTAAACATCAACTCTCTCCCCTTCCACTGGTGGGAATTAGTTACATGCTCACATAAGGATGTAGGGGGAGCTGAGAAATGTAGTCTCTGCCTGGGAGCAGCCTCCTGATAACAACTCTACAGTGTGGAATGGAGAACATAAATTTTGGTGGACACTGCCAAAGGGAGTATATGAGAATGTACAAATACACCAACTACAGAATTTTACAAAATTGTTTATTAGTATCTAATAGTCCAGTGTCTAGGTACCAGTGTCAGTAGGACATGTTCTTAGAGGTCTTCTGAATTTTTTTATTCTATCACAATGCAAAACAGCATCAATTTTTAAAAGTTACCCAAAGCTGTAGTCTGAGACCATAGAAACATTTTCTTTTTTTGAAAAATGTATCACCTTTGGACTTGGTACGTTTTTGCCTCTGTACAATAATTGACAGCAATCTAAGCCTGTGTATATTACTTCAAAAAATATAATTCATATTTTTCATATTTTTTCAGGACTTTTCAGTGTTCATTTTTTACAAGTCTAGTGACGTAATTTTTTTCCAATATTATGCATAAGTAATATATTACTGTAGCTTTAGATTCTTGTAACATAATGTAATATCTAGGCCTAAAGATTTTTTAATTAATTGGATTATTTAATTGCAAAATATATCTGATATATTTTTTATAGAGAATGCCATAAATATAGAATAGAAATAAAATTTGTCTTCAAGACTGTAAAGATTTGAATGGGATCCTGCTAATGTTTGATCAGAGCCTCACTGGATTTCCAAATGCCTAATTGCAAAATTCTCAAAGTATTCTGTGATATTTACAGAGTTCATTAATGAGAAATTAATGACTCATTTTGATTTTAGGAGTATATTTCCAAAGTTATGTAAGAGGGAACTCTATATATATCAGTGGAAATAAACTGCTTGCAATTTTCTCTTAAACGTGTTTTGGATTGGATACTTTCTATTACTAATCTGTAGTCATTCTCATAACCAGTGTCTGACAAGATTACATGCTGCCTCACCAAGGTTTGGTGACTTTTTAATAATTTTATTGACATGGTTCACTTTCTGTTCTTGCCTTCTGATTTGTTTTCAATTGGGAATATTTTTTATTAAATCTTTTATTTTCATTACTACTTGAAGTTTATGGCCAGTTGTAAAATTTTTCAGTGATTCCAAGTACTAATACCAGAAACATTTTGGATTAACATATTTATTTGTCTTTATTTTCTGGTTCATATGAATATTATATACATAAGATTACCCCTGCTCTCTGTAAATAAAGGACATTGTAAGTTAATTACTTTGGCTTATTATTCTGCAGCTTTATCTTAAATAGATAGTACATGCAATCTTGCTAAATTCACAATAGCATATAAATAGTATCATTTACAATGGAAGATTAAAAAAAAGAACCTCTTTCTTCATCACAGACTATTATAAGAATGAATTTCTACAAAATTAGTGTTCTTTTTGTCTTTAAACCACTTTTCTCTTAACTGGCTGTCCTAAATTTTTATTTAGAAAGAAAGCATTTTGCATGCTAGGAGGTAAGAAACATAAGGAAGGTAATTATAATGGAATTTAAATAATTCACTTACATTGAAATTAATGACTCATTTTGATTTTAGGAGTATATTTCCAAAGTTATGTAAGAGGGAACTCTATATATATCAGTGGAAATAAACTGCTTGCAATTTTCTCTTAAACGTGTTTTGGATTGGATACTTTCTATTACTAATCTGTAGTCATTCTCATAACCAGTGTCTGACAAGATTACATGCTGCCTCACCAAGGTTTGGTGACTTTTTAATAATTTTATTGACATGGTTCACTTTCTGTTCTTGCCTTCTGATTTGTTTTCAATTGGGAATATTTTTTATTAAATCTTTTATTTTCATTACTACTTGAAGTTTATGGCCAGTTGTAAAATTTTTCAGTGATTCCAAGTACTAATACCAGAAACATTTTGGATTAACATATTTATTTGTCTTTATTTTCTGGTTCATATGAATATTATATACATAAGATTACCCCTGCTCTCTGTAAATAAAGGACATTGTAAGTTAATTACTTTGGCTTATTATTCTGCAGCTTTATCTTAAATAGATAGTACATGCAATCTTGCTAAATTCACAATAGCATATAAATAGTATCATTTACAATGGAAGATTAAAAAAAGAACCTCTTTCTTCATCACAATTATAAGAATGAATTTCTACAAAATTAGTGTTCTTTTTGTCTTTAAACCACTTTTCTCTTAACTGGCTGTCCTAAATTTTTATTTAGAAAGAAAGCATTTTGCATGCTAGGAGGTAAGAAACATAAGGAAGGTAATTATAATGGAATTTAAATAATTCACTTACATTTCTTTGGCAATAAAATAAAGCATGTTCTCTTAGGGTTTTTTTTTTTATAAGCTCTAAAATATGTCTTTCAAATTACTAATATTATAAAAGAAACCACACAACACTGTCATCTTCCCAGCTCAAATATTACTGTTTTCCAGCAACAGATTTGGCAGTCATTCAGAGGCAAGTAGTATTAGGCTTTTTAGATTTTCAAATATATCTGAACTGCTGTTGATTGCTCCCCAAATCAGGTCAGATACACTCTCTGCAGGAACATTTCCCAGAGGTACTGTATGTTCAAATGGAAGATTTTCATGTTTCACAGTCAGCCTCATTTATTTTCCAGACCTCTAAATTTTTCATACTAAGTAGCAGCATCTCACTTTGTGAACCATGGGGTCTTTATTAATTAAACAGAGTCAACAGGGTTGATTTATTCTCTCTCTTCTCAGTTGAATTACCAAGCACACAAATCAGAGAGGAAATATTTCTAATAGTAGAATGTTCTCCAAGCCAGTAAATCTGGGATTATCTCATCATACCGATTATGTCAAAGCTCTTTAGTCACCATGCTCACCAGGACATAAAATTGAATGGTATACACACAAATAGCCCCATTCCAGCATCACAGGAAGAATTCCAAGTTTTTCTTACAATATTCAGAAAGCCCTAATTATTAACAAAAAACAAAAAAACAACCATGATCATTATTGAATATCTACTCTTCACAAGGCACTTTACATGCGTTACCTGTGTTTCAGAAGCATTGGTTCTGGATGTTTTTACAAAAGAGCCAGGTGTGAAATGTGTACTTGAAGCATAGAAACTAACCCTCTGTTGCTTCAGTTTTATTTTTTCTAGTGATTGGCTATTGTATTTGCATGTTTGGCACTAAGGTGTGTGTTTTTCAATTGTGTACAGAGAAGTGTATTATGAACATAAGATTAATCACTTAATATTTTATGGTATTATTTTGTATTTGGAGAAAGATCAGATGTTGATTTGTTGATTAAAAAGTGCCTAATGAAGGTTACTGTCAAGGATGACTTTCTGGCAGAACTTTCTAATATTCATTGTTCAGAGTCTATAACTACATTTTCTTCTTAAACATTTTACTTTTGCTTATTTTATATTATCAATTCAGTGGAATGTCCATATATGGGCAGTTATAATATTTCAAACATGAGAATTTTTTTTTAAGTCACATAAGAAAGTGTGTACCCGACCTTACCCCTCAGGTAATTAATTGTGCCTATTTTTCTTCCTTTCCAGCCTCCCCAGTTAAGGAGCATTGTAGGGGAGGAAGGATTTATAATAACTTAAATTAAAGTCTCTTCTTTGGACTAACATATTATAAATGTGCTGATAAACAGTAAAGTAAATATACTAAGATATCCCATCAAGCTTTTTCCTTTCAGTTTTAAACAGGTTCGTAGTACGGGACAATGTGTCCTCATTTCCCCTTGCAGTGGTATTCTAGCCCTCTATGTTACGCTCACTGGTAATTCTTTAAAACCACTTTCAATTTAGGCAGCTTTCCAGCTTTACAAAAGCCTTGAAATGAAGTCAACCCGTGCAGAATCAAATGCTTTGTAAGTATTAGCCTCCATAATAAGAAATCGCACTAAACCATTTTAAAGAGGTAATAGTAATATGGATTACTGTCAAGAGAATAACTATTCTTTGTATCACTTAACCACACTCTGAGGTTTTGAAACTATGAAGATATCTGGGCCTTGCCACCTCCACCTTGACTCTTAAACAACTTAAGTGCATTTACCCTGTCGTGAAACTATAAGTGATCTTCTTCCATGGAAAGCTGCATTTTCAATATTTAAACAGAGGAGTTGAACAATTTGTTTTGGGGGATATGGATAGAATTTAGAATATAGGACTGAAAACATACCAAATCCAGTAATAACTGTGAAACTGACCATTGGTACTAAGTCCAACATTTCAGTTATTGTCATCAACAGGCACTAAAGTAAGTGCCTCTTTGTGATAGATCCCAAATTGTGCTCAAAGGCACACTCGTCCCATGTGTGCTAATAGGGCATGTTAGTTTGAGTAATATTATAAACTCTTGGAGAGTCGTAAAACACACTAGTATATTTAGGGCTCTGGGAAATCCTACAGTAAAAATACCTACTTAACTATATTTAAACTAGTGTATCTCAAAGTTATTTGACAATAGAATTCTCTTCTTCACATAATATGTATTTAAAACCCTTATAACACACTTCAGAAATGTTATTCTGTAATATTTTAGGAAGTAGGAGATACTTTGAGATCCACAATCTTATTTGATCCTCATAAGTGCCAGCCCTCAGATGGACTTGATCTAAGACATGATGCTTCTCTGAGGTTGAGTTTGGGTAGGATGGGGGCAGGGGAAACTGATCTAGGATGGATAGGGCAGCGGGGTAAGCCAGGGGTAGTACGAGGATCCAAGGAGAAGGAATAAGTCATCCTATTCCAGAAGCCGTCTGTCCAGGACTCAGGAGCTGGGCAGGTAGTGGTGGATTTAGGCGAGTCATCCAGCTGAAGGCTGGGAGTTGGATACTAGGTCTAAAAGACACCGTGCATCAGGTAGGGGCACAAGTAGTGATGGTTCACCACTTCCTGAACATGCCCCATATGTCTGTACGTCCTTCCTTACCTCTGCTTGTGTTCTTCCCCGAAACACCTAGTTACTTGTTCTGAGAATATGTTAGGTACCATAGACTCAGAGATAAGAAACATAGCTCCTGCCCTGAAGGAGCTTTGTATGCAGTACAAAGGCCTAAAAATAAACAGGCATTTGTAATATGGTATAAGAGATAAGGCCATGGGCACAGATTGGAGGAATCTAGAGGGAGATTTGGTTCTTTAGAATTAGTTTGAGTTAGCTGAATAAACAACATGGGAAGGGGGAAGATTGTAGCAGAGAAGAAAGTATTGTTGAGGCAGGTAAAAAACAAGGTATTTCATACTATGGAACATGTATTTGATCCAGAAGGCATTCGTTGGCACTGAATTTTTAGCAAGTGAGCAGCAGTGTATGATCTGTCATTTAGGAAGATCTCTTGGCTGGAGTGGAGGATGAATTTAAAAACTAGAACAGAGGCAGAGAGACAAGCTGTTTCAGTGACCCAGGCCATAGCATTGGAAAAGGAGAAAGGAGAAGATTCCAGAGATGTTACAGAAAGACAATCACAGGACTTGCTGATGGATAAAGAAGAGCCAGGAGTCAAAGATGACACATTCTCCTGCATTCTTTTGGTTTTGTTTTTTACCAAAGAATAAAGAAAAAAATGGGTTTTGTTGAACCTAAAAACATATCTAAGACTTTTAAAAACTATTGGATCCAGTTCCAACTGCTTCCTAATTCAGGAGACTGCAGTAGGGTGGAAGCAGCGTCGCTGGTATCATTGCTTGCATGGTGGCTAGAAGGACAGTCTTTCAGATTGTAACTGTATCCCTTTTTCTTCCCAAGTCACGTAACACAGACTACATCCTGGATGCATCCCGTGATGAGCGCACTGACCCTGTCCTGCTCAGAGGAGAACGAAGAGGATTGCTCCAGAGAACTTCCTGACCAGAAGAATTGATGGTTTTCTGCGGGAAGCTGTGGTCCATGGTCTTCTGGCATCTCCGTCGACGTGGAGGACACTGAGACGCGACATCTAAAATAGGAGTAAAACACACACTACTTAGTGAAGTTGTGAAATGGAGACTGGATTTAAGCTATTTTTGTAAAACTTTTTGATATAACTGTATACATTTACAAAATTAATTGCCACTACAGTAGTTCTTTAGGAATAATCTAGTCCTGTTTTTGAAATCATATGTAATTAGATTTTATAATATATATAATTTTTCATATGTAATTATGTAATTTTATATTTAGTTCTTTATAGAATATCAGACACAGTGGTTTTTATAATTAAGACATTGAAAAATTATGTGAACATAGTGAAACACTTCATTTATTTGCTAATTCACTAACCTTTTATATGCATACCTTAGGAAAGTGATTCAAGCAAGCTTTTCCACAGGCCACTGGATATAGCTTACATCTTTATGATGCTTTCTAATTTACAAAATGCTTTTCAGACCCTGTTTTATGTAAACCATACAACACGCCTGTGAGGCAACTCCAGTGGGTATTTTTCAGATAGGAAAAGAGCAGTTCAGAGAAATGAAGCACCTTGTCCTGGAGCTGAGGCTCACACCCTCACCTTCCGATTCCATGTTCAGGCCCCTTTGCCCCACACCCTGCTTCCCTGCAGAGGCAGGTTGCAGCCCAACACACAGGGTCCCATGTCTCTATTGATGCAGCTGAGCTCCACAGCTGTGTACCCCTGGGGCCACAGAGACTCAGGGGGCACTTCTTCATTCAAACATGGCCCCCACCCAACCTCATGGTTCTCCTATAAACCCTTCCCCCAAACACTCACCAAGCAGGGGCATGGCTTTGTGATGTTGATTCAATGGGCTTCTTTCAGCAGCTCACATTTTTCTGAAGTAAAGAGACTGACTCCCTTGTGGGATTTGCCCTGCTGGGTTGTCCTTGCCAGAGGGAGTGTTGAGGGGAGCTGATGAATAGAGGGGCATCCGGAATCTATGTATCAAAAGAGACATCCTTGAACTCCTCTGCTGTGTGTTCCAGACTGACCCCATTATTGCTGATATCAGCCTCCAGACCAATTATGCTTCTGATCTTATTTCATCTTATTGTAAGTATGCTACTAGACAGTTTTTGGAAGGAATGAGCCATTGACTTGGAGTGCTAAAGATTTTCTCTCCGTTTAAATGATTTAAACCTGGGGCTGGGAAGTTGGGGCGGTGGGGGGGGGGCAGGGAGGAGGAAGTCATTTTAAATGCTCTAGGCATTAAGTACCAACTGAATAATAAAAAGGGACTTATCCTTACACAGTTTTATTATATAGTTAGGTGATGTACTGTACTGAGGAAGAAAGTGAGCAAGAATCATTAATTATCAGAATACTGTTCCCAAACCATCCGTGATAACACAGAGAAGTTACTGTGTCTCTCTGGCCTCCTCTTCTCGCCACCACCACCACTGTTCCTCCTCTTCCTTTCCCTCTTCCTCCTCCTCTTCCTCTCCTCCTCACTCCCTTCTCTCTTTCTCTCTCTCCCTCCCTCCCCACCTCTGAAATACAAGTAAGAAAAAGGAACTGGGAGACTTGAGGATCACTTGACTCAGTGATTTTCAAACATCTTTTGGTGAAAAAGACTCATTTTTCAAATGAATTCTTAAACAGAATCTCAATATTTGTAACAGATGTTTTAAAAAAATATTGCTGTCCTGCTTAAAACAAGATGGAGGCCTGAAGCCCAATTAAAACAGACCCCAGCACTGCTATGCAAACCTAAAACTCCTTAGAATATAGTGTCAGAATCATCAATTGTAACCATTTATATAGATGAGCAAACTGAGATCCTAAGAGTTCAGACAGTGAGGTCAAACTTAGACCTAGATCTTGAGTCTTCTAGTCTACTACACTTCATATGGTATATTATATAGATCTATTTTATAAATATATGTGTACATTATGCTCAGGCACACATTCCTGAATATATGTAGGATTTATAATTTATAATCTATGTCTTGAATGATAACATAAGTCAAATCCAGGCTGATAGGTAGTCATTAGCCCTGAGAAAAGTTTCAGAATGGCTGGAGAAACTTGTGTTTCCTCTGACAGCTCTTTGAATATTAGGAAGCTGCAGGGAGACAAGTTTTGAGAGAAGGCCCTGAAGGAGCTCTTTCCTTGTGTCCCCCAGAGGTGAGTGAGCTTCTCAAACACCCCAAGTTACTTTTATAAATTAGTATCTATAATTGTGAAAGTACAGACTATTTGTCGTTGCCACATTAGTGGTATGAAGTGTCCCTCCCCTTCCTGGGAGTGTTTTTCTAATTTGTTTCTAGTGGAGAAAACACAGAAGATGCTCAAGGCACTTGGCATCAAGATCCTCAGGAAGCAGTTCACTGGCGGACGCCACAGAGGTTAACTTTACCATTTGGTGCCACTTTCCTTCCTGCTTCCTAATCGAACACCGAATGGAAAAGGCCTACAAAAATCGTAATGAAATTATTTATTGGGCATTCTGTGCCATATATTCATGATGGATAATTTGCATATATTATTTCATTATCTTCTTAAAACAACCCCATGAGGTAGAAACTATGATCATCCTCATTTTGTAACCAAGTTTAAGATTAGAGAGAGTTGCTGATCTTTGCCTCAGGGTGATTCATCACCTACATGTGGAAACTGGGGCTCAAGGCAAGTCTTGTGGGGCCCGTTCTCTTAAACCACTGCAGAGCCAGTTAGAGCCATTGTGTGTGACAGTGGCGGCAGAGCTGGGGTTCGTGGGTCAGTTTTACAAAGAGGCAGATTCAAGTCGGTGTGCTAAGGAACTTCCTGGTAGTCAGAACACATCAGGAAAGAATTCCCCAGGAGTAAGTGGAAACCATGTGTCAGGATGTGTTCTGTCAGGCTGAACTCCTTACTGCAAGACTGTTCCTGAGGAGTTCAGGGTCTGAACTGGCTGGACCATTTGAGCACTGACTGAGATTTCTTCCTCTTTATGCTTCTGTGACCTCTGAACCCACAGATAAATGCCCCAAGAGATGCTCAAAGAAACATATGGGGGGGAGTCATTAAGAATCCTTATTCAAAGCAAGTAGAATCCCCCAATTATTTCAGAGTGAGTTGACATTTATATAGCCCATCTTTCTTTAAGTCAACTCTATTGTGGTCATTGTAAACTCTTCTCTGTTGACCCACTGACTCAGATTGTAGGATTTTAAAATCTCAATGTTCTTACATGCTTCCATCTCACTTTACTAAAGAGTGACCTGGCTTAGCCTTCCTTACGTATTTAATCTCAGAATATTGACCGAGCACCAACAATGAGCCAAGCACAGTACTAGGCACTATGGTGAAGTAGGGCAAGAGCCGACCATTTCCTGGGGTCTACTTACTGTTGGCTAAGAAGTTAAAAGCTTTTCAGGTAGTCAGAATTGAATAGCTTCTCTTTAATTTTTTAATTTTAAAAATAATCTATTTCCATTTTTAAAAAATCAAGTAGTATGGAATTGAATAAAGTTAAAAGATAGCCTATCTCACTTTCCCAAGGTAGCTATCACTAATACTTTCATGAGAACTTTTACTCAAAGGAAATCATATTGTTAAGTATCTTTCTTTTGACTTAATATATTATGGTCATTTTTTTCATGGTGATACATAGATTAATGTTATACCTCAAATGTCTCTAAAATATCACTACCCAGATAACACCTAATTTCTGTAGCCAACAATCTACTGATGAACACTTAGACTAATTTAAGTTGTCTTCTGTTACTAACAATGCCACAGTTAACATTCTCATATTCATTAAATCCTTTTCCTCATATATCTATGCACTCTTATGCCAGTAAGTCTATAGTGAGGATACATTCATAAAAGTAAATTACTAAGTCAAAGTTATGTTCATTTTAATTTTGGTATAAATTCACAAATTCTCCTCCATAAAAATAGGACCAATTTACACTACCAGCAATAGTGTATAAAAGCTTTTCTTCTCTATATTATAGAACATTTTTTTAGTCGAAAGATTCCAATAACTTTTCTGATTGTCTTTGTCCTTAGAGTAATCCTCTTTCCATCATTATCTAAAGACCTGAATTTTTTCATCATTGGGTTTTAGTTGTCCCTTGGCAGCAGAGGCTGACTCTGTATATAGGGGAGTCTAGCAGTGACCAATTTACTGTACGTCAAACACGTAATTACTGTCATCTTTTTATTTGAAAGTATTGACCTTTCCTACTTTATATATAATGGTGGCGAGGACCAACTTTTATTTTTTTATTTTATTTTTTTAACATCTTTATTGGAGTATAATTGCTTTACATTGTTGTGTTAGTTTCTGCTGTATAACAAAGTGAATCAGCTGTACATATACTTATATCCCCGTATCCCCTCCCTCTTGCGACTCCCTCCCACCCTCCTTATCCCACCCCTCTAGGTGGTCACAAAGCACAGAGCTGATCTCCCTGTGCTATGTGGCTGCTTCCCACTAGCTATCTATATTACGTTTGGTAGTGTATATATGTCCATGACAGTCTCTCACTTCGTCCCAGCTTACCCTTCCCCCTCCCCGTGGAGGACTGACTTTTAAATTAGCTAACTGGGGTGAGAGGCCTTGGTAAAGTGCAAAGCACAATACAAACGCACTTTGAGCCTTGGTTTCCCCGTCTCTGTGAGGGGATAGTATTCCCCTGACTCTTCCCAAACCAGTTCAGCTCAGCAACCATTTCCTGAGCACCTGCGCGATACCAGACAAGATGCAAGGTCTTGAAGATAACACACTGAGTAGCTCTGATTCCCAAATCAAGAAGCTCATAGTCTAAAACCCTTTTTTCCTTTCTTTCCTTTTTTCTCAATAACCTTGTATTTTTCATTAAAGGAGTGAGAAGTTAGGGGTTTGGTTAATAAGAACCCCTGAAGAGAGGCCCTTTATCACTCTCTTAAATTTGAATAATTCCAAAATAATATTAACAACACCCTTTGACTACAAATGAAAGAAAAGGAACATACTGTATGAAGGGCCTCTCCAATAATAAATTCTAAGCAGCTGTAAAAATACAAAGTCAAATGATACTTTCATAAAGTATTTGCAAAATTAGAAAGTATTATCCTTTTTCTAGGGGGAAATGGACATTTTTATTTTCTCTGCTAACTAAAATGCAACTATTTCAAAAGTCAACAAACTTGAATTTTACAATATACAGAACAAAAAGAACTAAGCTAACATTAAAACAACTTACATACTTTATTGCATATAAATTTTGAGGATGAAAAGAACTTTAAATAGAATACGCCCATGAAACTTTATTTTTTTTTTTATTTTTTAAATTTATTTATTTACTTTTGGCTGTGTTGGGTCTTCGTTTCTGTGCGAGGACTTTCTCTAGTAGGCAAGCGGGGGCCACTCTTCATCGCGGCGTGCGGGCCTCTCACTATCGCGGCCTCTCTTGTTGCGGAGCACAGGCTCCAGATGCGCAGGCTCAGTAGTTGTGGCTCACGGGCCTACTTGCTCCGCGGCATGTGGGATCTTCCCAGACCAGGGCTCAAACCCGTGTCCCCTGCGTTAGCAGGCAGATTCTCAACCACTGCGCCACCAGGGAAGCCCTGAAACTTAACTTTAGAAATAAAATCCCAAGATGTTTTAACTATAGCTATCCACATGTAATATTGTGCCTGCATGATGATTATGTAAATATTAAATGCAGTTCTGTATTTGCTTTCTTCATATGACTTTTTAACATTTAACTAATACTACTTTTGTTCTTTTTTTTTTAAGTTTGAATTTCACTCTCAGGGTACAGGGGTGGTCTGAGGGAAAGTGCAATCAGATTAGTAGCTATGACCCCTCTTCATTCCTGTTCCCCCATCACTAAAATATTATCTGTCACTTTACCCTGTTTATTCCTTATACATTATTTATCAATTTGTAATGATCTATTTGTTTTTTGTCTTCCTTAACAACCGGAGTAAGGATGAGAGGACGTTCCTTGATGTCAGGGATTTATCTGTCTCATTCAGTATTGTAGGAAGGATCTAGCACCATGGAGGAGGATCTAACACAGTGCCTGTCACATAGTAGGTGTTCAACGCATACTTGCCAAATTCAATGTATAATGCGCTGTCCATAGATAAGACTTAGTTCCCACTTTAACTCTCATGCCCTTGTATTCATTTATTCACTTTAAACACTGAGTGCTACCAGATGCCAAACACTGCAAAGCCCTAGAGATACAGTGCAAAATATATGTGATCCTAGCCCCTATGTGATTTATATTTTATGCAAAGGACATTCAACTGAAGTTAACCAAAGCTTTTTACACTTATTTTCTTTATTCCCCTTTTTTATTCCATAGCCGAACTTCTAGTCCATTTAATGTTCACTGTCTCAGGAAAGGTGTGTGGCATCAGAAAGCAGAGGAACACATGCTCTTTTAAGTTTCAAAAGTCTGGCTCCTTAGGGAATTGGAAAGGATTCACGATTTAGATCAAAGATCTGAGAGCACATATGATGTGGAAGAGCACGGATTTCCTACTCCCTGTCTAGGAAATAATTGCCCTGGCTGTGGGAGAGGAAAAAGAACAAAAATGTTGGTGGGACTCAGAGAAAGGGGCTGGGCCCCACTTCCTGGACCACCTTCTTGGGAGCAGCAAAACCCAATTATGTGAGTTAGTGTTGAGAGCAGAGGAGACCCATTCCTCGCTGTACCTTAGGATGGAAATGATTGCATGGTGTGTATAGGCAGATAGAGCCTTGGACAACTTCAGTGAGCTTCCTCTAGCCCAGTGTGGTCCAAACTGGAAGATCATATTGATTTCCATGAACCCAAAAGGATCACAGGATTAACAGGAAGACCCACTGGACCTAAATGAAGATTTTTTTCCATTCAGTCCACATGGCCTCTCAGTGAAACCCAACTTGGATAGTGACAACAGACCATCTAAACCCAGAGTGCCCTGGCACTAAGTAAGCCTCCCAGAGTTTAGCAATGACTCCCCAGAATGGAGGGAAACTGCAAGTTGACTGAGATTAGTATTGGTTGAGATCACTTATTCCCTACCCCTGATGTTTCCTTCCTCATGGAGGGAGCTCCTTTCAAGAGTAACACTTCTGGCCTGTCTGCCTCTGCATTCACAGGTAGTGACTCACATGCTTGGTGAGCTTGGGAGAAAGAAAAAGACATGTACTGTTTCTAGAACATTTCTTAATATAGTCCCCTTTCTCTGATCCATGCAAACACTGCCTATTTGTTTTTCAGGTCTTTCTCATTTATTACCTGCATAATGGCAATGGAGGCAATATACCTTTCTCCCTCTCTACCACACCTGTCCCCATCAACCTACCCACCACACTTCTGTCAGAATTATCTTTCTGAAACACACATCTGATTCTATTGCCCCCTTGCTGCTCTTCAGTTCCTAGCACCTGCCATTATCTGACCCTTTCCTCTCTTCCTCCAGCAGCATTTCTCACCCGTCATTCAGATAGACTGTTTTGTCTAGGGAACGTATCCTGCCTCATTCCCTCAGCAGATTCCTTCCCATCCTTACAAGACACCCCTCGATACACCTCTTCTGTGAAGATCCTGACACGTGCTGCTTCCCCCCAGCCAGCACCAGCACTCTAGGTGCTCTCTCTTGTTCATACCTCTGTCCAGCCCCTCTTCCCCCTCGGGGGTGGTGGAGTACGAACTTCCATCCCAAGAGGAGTTGCTGACCTATTTGTCCAGACACCCATTGGGGTACTACATTTATTTACTAATTTATTTCTATCTAGTGAACTGGGTTACTGGGTCATCAAGGCTTGAGATCTGGTCCTACCCTCTCTTCTGTGCTTCCTGTCTCCATGTGGTAACAAGCATCAGAGCTCTGGTTAAAGCCAACTAGTCCCCTCCCACTGTGGCTGTCCCACTCAATATCACAGCTAGGTGAGTAAATCAGGGGGAGTTGGGAGGGAAATGGGAAGATAGAAGATTGGCTCAGATAGTCCGTTGTTTCTTATTTATATATTGTTGCATTGGGGCATTTTTATCTACAACCTGGAGGGCGAGAAGGTTAACTGGGAGGAGACATGCTCCAAAATCCTACCCCATCTCCCTATCACTGCAAACCTTTTAATAAAGCTTCTGTCACACTATACTTGCAATTAATTTAGGCGGGAAAGGGGGGAATGTGTCTCTCCTACTAGACTTTGAGCCCTTTAGGTCAGAGTCCATATCTTATTCTTTATCCCTCTCACAGAACATGGCACAGTAATGTTCAATAAATGCTTACAGAATACATTTTAAAAGTGATTCACTGCTTTCAAAAACTCTTTTGGCTGTTTCCTGCTTCTGGCAGAAAAAAAAAGTGAATGAAAAAGAAAATAAGATGGGAGTTTACGTACATGTACACCAGCTAGTTCTACTAAAGTTGGAATGATGTAATGGATTTTTCTAGAAGAAGGAAGTGTATGCTGCATAAGTTTGACCATAAAACTCACAGTGTGATTGCAGTGGAAGTGTTGTAAAGCACATACACAAATATTATTGATTTACCCAAGATTTTGAAAAATACAACAGAATGATTTGGGTATGGAAGGGTAGGTAAAGCCTAAAACCAAAATACATGTGCATTTCAAGGCAACGGTGTTGAACTTCTATTCTTACAGGTTAATTCATCATGTTGCTAAAGAGTTGATTAGGTACAAGGGAGTTATGTATTGCCACAGTACTTTGAAGATGCAGAAATTATCCCATCTATAAGTCCGTTGGAATTGCTTGTGTGTGCTGTTTCGCAATAGAGAAATACATCTTTCATCAGCAAAATATGGGGTGAGAAAACAGGAAGGCAAAACAAATTGGGTGGATAATAAAGTTACCTTGGCATATAGACAGTTCAGGTCAGGCATTTCTCTGAAATGGAATATGAAAAGATGTTTGTGGGGAGATCCTATTTCTCTATGCTGAGTAGTTTTATCATTCAGGGAAGTAATCCATGCATTTAAGCTAATGCCAGCTTTTTATTTTTGTGCAGTGACCACATGGGTTATATATAGTTCTGTGATCACCACTAAAAAATAAAAAGCTGGCACCAAATTAAATGCATGGATTACTTCTCTGAGTAATGTGTGTGCACACACACATACATTTATATGTGTATATGTACACACATACACACTTTAGAGGTATAAGAACTATTTAATAGACTAACATCTACAGAATTTCAAGAATGTGACGAAATGGTGGCCCCTCACTCACAAATGTAACCCCTACTATGACTCATACAAGGTGAAAAGTCTATGAAGTTATCTCAGTTTTCCCACTGTTGCTAAGATTGTTCATTGATTACATTCCTTCTGTCTCTGAGTAGCATATTCCTGATTAGTGTTTCACCAAGTTTAAGACTCTATCAATTATAAGACTTACCATTATTTTTTCTATCACCAAAAAATTTTTAAAAGCATCTAAAATATGACATAGTACTTTGGATTTTTGTCTTATGTCTTTTTAAGTAAACTTAAGAGCTATTTGAACATAGTTTTTATCATGTGTATATATAAAGGAAAATGAAATACAAATAAATTGTGACATTCCTAAAACTTCTGTATGTTCAGAGTGGAACTCTTCTGAACCTCTCTTTTAAATCAGAGTTTTCATCCACATTTTTCACAATAACATCCTCTCTGCCATCAAAATGAAGCATTTCTTAAAGGACTGTTCCACTACTATCCCTAGGAATTTCTCCCCAGGTCTTGACATCTATTCTGACTTTTGATGCTGGTACTTTTTTTGATCTTTTCAAAAGGATTTAATGGAAGATTTTTAGACAATGATCAGGATTCATATTCCTTCCTCAAATAGTCCTTAAATGCTTTATTTACTGAAAAGTAAAGTAACAGTCCATTCATACCACAAGAAAAACAACCAAGTCCATGCATGCACAGGCAAAGACGACTATATCATTATGGTTGCCTTTTGCAGTTTTGGTGGTATAAGGGTGAACCTAACTGCCTTCCTGGCCAACAGGAAGTGGAAGACATCATGGGTTGTAAGACACACCTTGTCATATGTTCGGTTCCCCTGAGGTGAGAATTTGTTTGAACTGGGGGGAAAAAGATAACATAGTAGGAAAATAGAGGAATAGGACTGACACGAAGGGAAGGGAGAAAAGCCCACACAAGGGTGTGTGTCAAGCAAAGCCCATCCATCAGAAGGTGTGGAGCGGGAGGATGGCACTTTGGCTCAGTCCCACAAGGGAGCTCTGGGGACAGTGTAAGTCCTGCTTCAGTTGTCCAAGTAGAGGCTAGGGAGCTGGAGTATTTATACCCCTGCACCAAGTCATTGGTTAAGCATGGGAGGCCCGGGAGGGAGATATGAATTTCTAGGTCCTTCTAGCTCTGTGTAGGCAAAGTGGGTTCATGCAGCCCTACAACAAAGAGATGTAGGTGCTGGATGTTGGGAGTAAAATCACACAGAGCTAATGTTCATGAGAGTTGTAGAGGGATCCGAGAGCACTGACCATGACTGTTACACATCCCAGTTTCAAAGACATTTGAACGTGAAAAATATATGTCTTAGAACTGATGAAATGTGGTACTGAGGATCAAATTTCCTTCTTCCTGGCTCATCTCATAGCATCCTTAAAATTGAGTTAAAGATGAAATGTCTTAACAAATGAAAACAGAATGGCCTTTCTAAAAAATTATTTAATTCAATCAAAATTACTTTAAAAGCTATTCCTAAAAATCCTAACGGAAAATACTTGAAAGAGATCAGGTGATTTGTACCCCCACATTGACAGGAGTTGAATGTCTAAACTATCCAGGACAGAAATCGTATAATTTACTCTGTGAAGTCAATCTTTAAGCCTATTCAAACTCCCTCCATAATCTACACCAGTGTCATCTTTCCTGCCAATTTCAAAGAAATTGGAAACAAACCTCCCCCGCCTGTGATATGAGGCTTCCCTAGAATTATTGATTAATTACCTAAGATATGATAAAAAAAAAAAAACATGTTTAAAACACAGTAATACTCTATGTTGGGGAGGGTACATGACGTCAATATTCTCAAGTATTTTTAGGGCATTTGTAAATCACTGTAAACTTTCTGGAAATCAGTCTTGGAATACCTATCAAGAACCTTAAAAATATTCAAACTTTTTGACCCTATAGTTCTACTACTATGAATTTATCCTCACAAATAACCACAATTTTAGACCAGAAAAAAATTGTATTGAAAAGGTTTTCTGAAGCACTATTTAAAATAGAAATAAATACCTATAGACCTCAAACCAGGAGAATATCTATTGATAAGTAAAATATATCTAACATGATGGAAAATATTTAATAATATTTAATGACCCAGGGAAAATGACACAATATAACATTAAGTGGAAATAAAAGAAAACAGAAGTTTGTTTACAGTATGATACAACAGTATTTTATATATAAGTACCATAGAAGAACTTGAAGAAAATATTAGATGACATTATTAGTGATATTTATTTTATTCATTATACTTTTCTATATTTTAAAAATTCTCTACAGTAAGTATTTTATAAGAAAAAATAAATGTTAGTAATTTTAGGTATGTATGGAAAAAAGTATATGTGAGCTGATGATATTTTTTATTTCCCTTTCATTTCCTAGGAGAGTTTTGCTTTAGAACTCTGTTTACAATCTGGTAAAAGTTTTTAATGCTATAACATAAGGGCTGGAAAAAGGACTGATTGGGCTGTGGGTATGAATGAGACCTGACCTGTATCCTCAATAATTAAATTGGTTATTGTAGAAACAAACAAAAAAAAATTTGCATTTAAAATTTCTCTCTACAGCACTTGTGTGGCCAGATTCACTGCCTTAATCCTTATTCAGGATTTTTCTCTTGCTAGAAAAATAGGATTGTCACAGATGTGATATTTCCTTTTTCATTCTCTAGAGTGGGCCAAGTTTGATGGTAGCATAAAGACTGAGACCTTCACTGCTATTGTGGATGTCAATTAAAATATTCCTGAGCAGTAGCATTGAGTAACCATCCTGCAGGACACCCCGAGTTTGCCATCTGTATCTTGCCATTTTCAAAGATCCTGGACTTATTTTCTCTCCACTGAAAATAGTTATGCAGTAAAAACAGCAATGGAGGGGCTTCCCTGGTGGCACAGTGGTTGAGAATCTGCCTGCTAATGCAGGGGACACGGGTTCGAGCCCTGGTCTGGGAAGATCCCACATGCCGCAGAGCAACTAGGCCCGTGAGCCACAACTACTGAGCCTGCGCATCTGGAGCCTGTGCTCCGCAACAAGAGAGGCCGCGATAGTGAGAGGCCCGCGCACTGCGATGGAGTGGCCCCCGCTTGCCACAACTAGAGAAAGCCCTCGCACAGAAACGAAGACCTAACACAGCCAAACATAAAAATAAATAAATAAAAGACAGCAGTTGTAGTCAATTTTTTTTAAAAAGTTTAAAAAAAAATTTAAAAATTTAAAAAATTACAAAAAAAAACAGCAATGGATTCTAGCAGAGTTGATGTGTCATTACGTTTTTCAGATTAATTCTTTGCACCTAGAGCCAGGTCTGAACTATTCTGCCTTTGGACACAGTGCCTGGTACAGGACTCTGCCCTGAAAACCGAGCCTCTGAATATAATGTCTTCGCAAGAAGCACAAAATCTTAGAGTCTATATGGACTTGTAAGTCCCTCTTGTCCAACCATCTTTCAAATGAAAGGAGCCTTTTAAAGCACTCCTGACCAATAGCTATTCAGAGCTTTGCTGGGATATTCCTATTGAGGAGGAACTTGCTAACTCCTTAAAAAAATTCTTATTTCCCTAAAGATGATTATTTTAAAATGTCATCTCGTAACATTCAACAAAGACATTGATCTATCAACAAGAACTAACCTGCGACTTAGCCTCCTCACATGCATTTCCTTTGCTGGTGGGGATGCCTCCCCACCGGAGACTAGGTTGGATGCCAGTCCCTTTCACCCCCATCCCACCATGGTGTTTATAGTACATGTGAATAAGATACATGGCGCCATCTACATGGAAACTGTGACTCCTCTCATGTTAGGGGTTGAATCACACCCCCTCCCCAAATTCCCAAAGGCAACTAGGCTACCAACCTCAGGGTGTGACCTTATTTGGAGATAAGCTCTTTACAAAGATAATGAAGTTAAAATGAGGTCATCAGGGTGAGCCTTAACCAATATCACTAGTGTCCTTATAAAAAGGGGAAATTTTGAAACATACATACACACACAGGGAGAACACCATGTGAAGACTGACTGATGTTACCACAAGCCAAGGAGCTACCCGTAGCTAGGAGAGAGGCCTGGAGCAGAGCCTCCCCTAGAGCCTCCAGAAGGAGCATGGCCCTGTTGGCAGGGCCATGCTCTTGGCTCCAGACTCCAGAATGTGAGACAATGCATTTCTGTTGTTTAAGTCACTCAGTTTGTAGTACTTTGTGCCAGCTGTCCTAGCAAACTAATACACCCCCCAAATCCAGAACTGCCCCTTCTAAATTAGAAAAACAGTAATAATCACAGTATTAGCTACCTGAGTGACTGATATCATTGTTGGTCATTCTTTGTGGAGGTGAGTTCTTGTCCTATTGAGATCAAAAGTCAGCTCTCCTGGAGGCACACCTCAGCCTCTTCCCTTGGCGGTGTGAGCTCACAAGACAGACCACCATCTGATCCACTGGGGGTAACAGTAAGAACAAACCTCCAAGGGGCCCATTTGGGTGACGTTCAGGCCAATATTTAAGAGGCCCATGGCTGCACATTAGAATCACCTGGAGAGAATTTAAAACTCACAAAGCCTACCCAGACCCCAGATCCATTAAACTGAATCCCTGGGAGTAGGACACAGGCACCTAGGTCTTGAAGATCCCCAAGGGATTACAGTGTGTAGCCAAGGTTGAGAATCATTGCCCTAGACTATCTTTGAATCCAGGTAACTGAAACTTCCCAGGGAGCAGCCTGCCAAGAACGAAAGTTACGTTCTTGGTGCATATATTCTTAGAGTCACAAAATTGAAAGTGCAATCTCAACAATGCTTACAATCAGATACACACACATACTCTCCAATTGCATGATTTCCTCTGATAAAATTTCCCCACTTTGCACATTTGAAAACTGCTGCTAAATTCCATTTTTTTAATGTCAATAATAATGCCACCAACTCACATTTATAGAGAATTTACAATTTAAAGTTTGCATCTCACGATAACCTGGTGAAGTAGTCAGAGTAAGCATTCTTGCTATTTTGCATATGAGAAAACTGAGGCTCAGATAAGTTATGTGACTTTCTCAAGCCATGTTACAGTTACCAACTTGTTCCAATTTCCCTGAGACTTTCCTGGTTTTAAAAACTGGAGGTCCCACATCTCGGGAACCCCTCAGTCTTTGGCAAACCAGGATGGCTGGTCACCCTGCACCTACAGCAAGAGGCTGAGATGAGTCCCAGTTACCTGCTCTGAAGGACTGTAGAGCATGTGTAAGCCAATCCCTCCTTTTGCAGGGAGAAGGAAAGACTTGTATGAATCTCCAGAACCCCTGCTGGATCTCCTTCCACTCTGAGATGGATGTAGATTGGCTGCCAGGGAACAAAGAAAGAAAAGTGATGGGGTCTCCTCCCCCAACCATATTTATGGTACATTCCCTAGGATTCAAAATTCCCAGACCACAGAGCAGAAAGCTGTGTCAAGTTTGCTTCTGTTTTGTTTTATTATTGTTGGGCTCATAGTTTTGGTTTATTTAATATTTTTTTAAATAATCATACAGAGAAATGACTTTCTTGGGGGGGGTGTAACAATTCTATGAATTTTTTTTTTTTTTTTTTTTTTTTTGCGGTACGCGGGCCCCTCACTGTTGTGGCCTCTCCCGTTGCGGAGCACAGGCTCCGGACGCACAGGCTCAGCGGCCATGGCTCACGGGCCCAGCTGCTCCGCGGCATGTGGGATCTTCCCGGACGGGGGCACAAACCCGTGTCCTGTGCATCGGCAGGCGGACTCTCAACCACTGCACCAATAGGGAAGCCCAATTCTGTGAATTTTTTAATGTAACATGTAGAGACACATTTGACTACCACCATAATGAAGAAATAGAACAGTTTTATTGACTCACAATCTCCTTCCTTCCATCCTTTTGTAGACATACTTGCCCCATCCCCAAATTCTGGCAATCACTTCTCTATTCTCCATAACTTTTAGAGAATAATTCCATAATTTTTGTCTTTTTGAGAATATATAAATAATCATAGAGTGTGTAAACTCCTGAGACTGGCTTCTTTTACTCAGCATAATGCCTCTGAGATTCATCCAGGTCATTCATTGCATGTAACAAGTTTGTTCATTTTCATTACTGAGGAGTATTCCATTGTATGGGTGGACCACAGTTTATTCATGCATTCACCTACTGAAAGACATTTGGGTTGTTTCCAGGTTTTGGTGATAATGAATAGAGCTGTTATAAACATTCATGTCTTGGTGTTTGCTTGTTTTTCAATTGTGGTTTAAAAAAAATCCCACATAATATAATATTTGTGTACTGGTTTTTGTATAAACATAAGCGTTCACTTCTCTAGGGGAAATATCCAGAGGCAAGATTGCTTGAGCATGTGTTGTGTTCACTTTTTATTGCTGCCATAACAAATTACCACAAACTTAGTAGATTAAGCAATACAAATTTATTATTATCTCACAGTTCCATAAGTCAGAAGCCTAAAATGGGTCTTAGCAGGCTAAATCCAAGCTGTTAGTAAGGCTGCATTCCTTTCTGGAAGCTGTAGGAAAGAACTCACTTTCTTGCTCATTCAGTTACTGGCAGAGTTCAGTTCCTTGCAGTTGTAGAACTAAGAACACCATTTACTTCCTTGGCTCATGGCCCCCTTGCTGCCCTTTCAAAGCCATTCACATCACGTCTCTCTCTGACCCAGACAAGAAAGAGTCTCTGCTATTAAGGACTCAGTTGATTTGATTAGATTGGGCCCACCCAGATAATCCAAGATAATGTCACCATTTCGAAGTCCATACCCTGGGGAGTGGACAAGATGGCAGAGTGGGGAGACCCTGAGCTCACCTCCTCCCAGAGACACACGAAAATTACAACTATTTGCATAGCAGCTAATGATGAGGAAAACCAGCAGATGAGCAGGAAAAATATTGTACAACTAAAGATATAAAGAAGGAAACACAATAAGATGGGTAGCAAGGGTGGAGGTGGGGTATAGTCAAGACCATACCCCTGTTGGGTGACACACAAATGAGAGGATAATTATAAACGCAGAAGTTGTCCCTAAGGAGCAAGTGGCCCAAGTCCCACATTGAACTCCTCAGCCCAGGGGTCTTGCACTAGGAAGATGAGCCCCCAGAACATTTGGCTTTGAATGCCTGTTTGGCAACCCAGAGGGCTATGAGAAATAGAGGATCTACCCTTAAAGGGCCCACACAAAATCTCACACACTCCAGGACCCAGGGCAGAAGCAGTAATTTGAAAGGAGCCTGGTTCAGACCCACCTGCTGATTTTAGAGAGCCTCCCAAAAGGCAGGAAGCAACTGAAGCTCACCCTGGGACATAGACACAGGTGGCAGTCATTTTGGGGAACTTGTCCTACCATGTGGACACTGGTGCTGGCAAGCCCCATTTTGGAATCCCACCTCTAGCTTATTAGCTCTGAGACACAGACACACCCACTAGACTGTCAGCACCAATACTGGGACACCTCAGGCCAAGCAAATAGCTTGGCCCACCAACCAGCAGTCCTAAGACTCCCTGAGCTCGCGGCTGCCCAGACCTGGCCCTGTCCACAACAGGGTCCAGGACCTAGCCGCACACACCAGTGCACCAGCACTATGCCCTGAAATCCAAGACCCCTGCAGCAGGAGACCCTGGGACTGGCTCCACCCACCAGTGAGCCGGCAATAGCTCTGGGACCAGCCTCACACACCAATGTGTAGGCACCAGCCCTCGGACCCCCTGAGCCCCAACCCTGCCCACCAGCAGGCTGAAAACACAACCCCCAGGACACCCAGAGCCCTGTAGCCAGAGATTTTGGGACCTGACTCTGCCCACCAGTCAGCTGGCACTAGCCCCAGGACCCTCTGGGACTTGGCCCTGCCCATCAGTAGGCCAATACCAGTTCTGGGACCCCCTGAGCCCTGCAGCCAGAGACCCCAGGACCTGGGTCCATCAACCAGTGGGCAGGCACTAGCCCCAGGATCTGGCCTCACACACCAGTGGGTGGACGTCAGCCCTAGGGCCACCACTTCCCCACATCCTGCTGTATCAGGACCCAGCCCATCTAACATCATGCCAGCACCAGCCCCAGGACCAACTTGACCCCGGCCCCCACCCACCAGCGGGTGGATATCAGATCTGAGACACCTTGGAATCCTCAGTCAGCCACCCCAGGATCCAGCCCCACTTACCAGGAGGTGGACAGTAGCTTTAGGACATGCCAGACCCTACAGCCAGCCACATCAGGAACTGGGCCCACTCACTCTCAGGCCAACACTAGATCCAGGACCACCAGCCCACAACCACACCCTTCAGAATAGGACTCTGTCCACCAGAGGGCCATCACTAGCACCAGGACTCCCCGGGGCCTGTGGCCAGCAGCTTGTGACCCAGTCCCACCCACCAGCGGCCAGAAGCTTCCACAAAGCAGGTCCTGGTAAGCAACCAGACTGGGGACCAGCCACACTTACTAGACCACCCAGAGTAGTCAGCCCACTACAACAGAAGGACCCATACAGCCCCCAAATAAGGCACCCCTAAAGCATACATCTCTGGTGATCAGAGTGGAGTGCACTGCATAGGATGTCTCCTACAAAAGGCCACTTCTCCAAAGTTGGGAAATGTAACCAATCTACAAAATACATAGATATAAAAACAGAAAATTAAGCAAAAAGAGGCAACAGAGGAATATGTAAATGAAGGAACAAGATTAAAACCCCAGAACAAGAACTAAGTGAAATGGCATTAGGCAATCTACCTGATAAAGTATTCAAGGTAATGATCATAAACATGTTCAAAGAAACTCCAGAGAAGATTGGATGAATAGAGTGAGAAGTTAGAATTTTTTAACAAAGAGTTAGAAAATACATAGAAGAACCAAGTAGAGATAAGGAATATAATAATTAAAATGAAAAATACACTAAAAGCAATCAACAGTAGATTAGATGATACAGAGGAACAGATGAATAAACTGGAAGACAGAGGACTGGAAATCACTGAAGCTGAACAGAAAAAAAGAAAAAGAATAAAAAGAAATGAGGACAGTTTAAGAGACCAACATCAAGCATACTAGTAGTCACAGTATAGGGGTCCCAGAAGGAAAAGAGAGAGTACAGGGAGCAGGAATATATCTGAAGACAAAATAGCTGAAAGTTTCCCTTACCTGGGAAAGGAAACACACATCCAGGTCCAAGAAGCACAGAGAGTTCCAAACAGGATCAACTCAAAAAGGAACACACCGGGCTTCCCTGGTGGCGCGGTGGTTGCGCGTACGCCTGCCGATGCAGGGGAGCCGAGTTCGTGCCCCGGTCTGGGAGGGTCCCACGTGCCGCGGAGCGGCTGGGCCCGTGGGCCATGGCTGCTGGGCCTGTGCCTCCGGAGCCTGTGCTCCACAACGGGAGAGGCCGCAGCGGAGGGAGGCCCGCATACCACAAAAAAAAAAAAAAAAAAAAAAAAGGAACACACCAGGGCTTCCCTGGTGGCACAGTGGTTAAGAATCTGCCTGCCAATGTAGGGGACACGGGTTCAAGCCCTGGTCTGGAAAGATCCCACATGCTGCAGAGCAACTAAACCCATGTGCCACAACTACTGAGCCTGAGCTCTAGAGCCTGCGAGCCACGACTACTGAGCCCACATGCCACAACTACTGAAGCCTGCACGCCTAAAGCCTGTGCTCTGCTACAAGAGAAGCCACCACAATTAGAAGCTCGTACACCACAATGAAGAGTAGCCCCTGCTCGCCACAACTAGAGAAAGCCCATGCACAGCAACGAAGACCCAATGCAGCCAAAAAATTTTTTTAAAAAAGGACTACACCAAGACATATTGTAATTAAAATAGCAAAAATTAAAGGTAAAGAGAACATTAAAAACAGCAGAAGAAAAGCAACAAGTTATGTATTGGGTTGGCCAAAAATTTCATTTAGGTTTTTCTGTAACGTCTTACAGAAAAACCCAAATGAACTTTTTGGCCAGGCCAATATGAGGGAGTCACCTCCTAGAGTAATGAAAATAAAAACAAAAATAAACAAATGGGACCTAATTAAACTTAAAAGTTTTTGCACAGCAAAGGAACCATAAATAAAACCCAGGCCAATATGAGGGAGTCACCTCCTAGAGTAATGAAAATAAAAACAAAAATAAACAAATGGGACCTAATTAAACTTAAAAGTTTTTGCACAGCAAAGGAAACCATAAATAAAACCAAAAGACAACCCACAGAATGGGAGAAAATATTTGCAAATGAAGTGACCAACAAGGGATTAATCTCCAAAATATACAAACAGCTCACACAGCTCTATGTCAAAAAAAAAAAAAAAACACCAAACAACCCAATCAAAAAGTGGGCAGAAGATATAAATAGACATTTCTCCAAAGAAGACATACAGATGGCCAAAAAGCAGGTGAAAAGATGCTCAAATCACTAATTATCAGAGAAACGCAAATCAAAACTACAATGGTGACATCCGACTCAATGGTGAAAAGCTGAAACCATTTCTTCTATGATTAGAAACAGGACAAGGATGCCCACTCTCTCTACTTTTATTCAACATATTATTGGAAGTTCTAGCCACACCAATGAGACAAGAAAAAGAAATAAAAGCAATGCGTGTTGGAAAGGAGGAAGTAAAACTGTCACTGTTTGCAGATGACAAGATACTATACATAGAAAATCTTAAAAACACAACCAAAAAACTGCTAGAGCACATCAATTAATTTGGAAAAGTTTCAGGATGCAAAATTAATATACAAAAACATGTTGCAGCTCTATATCCTAACAATGAAATATCAGAAAGAGAAATTATAGAAACAATCCCATTTACAATTGCATCAAAAAGAATAAACTACCTAGGAATATATCTAACTAAGGAGGCAAAGACCTGTACTCAGAGAACTATTAAAACACTGATGAAAGAAATTGAAAATGACACAAGGAGCTGGAAACATATACTATGTTCATGGATTGGAGGGATTAATATTGTTAAAATGACCATACTACCCAAGGCAATCCACAGATTCAATGCAATCCCTATCAAAATTGCATTTTTCACAGAACTAGAAAAAATAATTCTAAATCTTATATGGAAACATAAAAGACCCAGAATAGCCAAAACAATCTTGAAAAAGAGAATGAAGCTGGAGGTATCATGCTCCCTGATTTCAAACTCTCCTTCAAAGCTACAGTAATCAAAACAGTATGGTACTGGCACAAAAAGACACAAAAATCAATGGAACAGGGTCAAGAGCTCAGAAATGAGCCCAAACTTATAAGGGCAATTAATCTATCCCTATATTCCATTAAGAGAATAATAACTTTTGCTCTATTAAAAAAATTGTTATTAAGATTACATGATCTTAAAGGAAAACCCTGATGCCTAACCTCATGGCATCTACAACTTCTTTCACACCAGTGTCCCTTCTAACAAACATTGTGTGACTGTGGATGTGGCCTTCATAAAGAACCATTAGGGGAGTCAAGTGACAGGAAGTCAAAGTGAACTGGAAGGAATTCTTTTGAACACTGCAGAACCATTCCTAAGCAGGGGGGAGAGATTTTCCTTACCAGTGAATTAAATAGATATATAGACACCAAATCTGCTTAGAACAATATGACTTCTCAGATATAAGGATACCTGGTGATGCCCATAAATGAAACACTGAAAATTAAGCAGAGGGAGGAAATTATATTGCCAGCCTTCTGGAAATTCTTGTCTACATCTGTACAATAAGGGAGCAACCTGGAGCTGTCTTGAGAATTACCTCCAAGAATCTAAAGTTGCTAGAAACCATCCCATAGAATTTGAAAATCCTAATCTTACCTGTACCAAATAGAATACTTTGTCAGAAACCTGGCAGGAAACAGAAGCCACCACAGATGGTCCAAATGAAGATGCTACTTATGGAGATATGGTGAGGGTTCAGGGAAGAAGCAAGTGATGGTGAAGCACACAGAAACTAACAAGAGTTAGAAGCTATTTCTACTTTTAGGGCTGACAGATAAAGGAAAACATAATGTTGCTGGAGTCTGAGCACCGGACAGTAGAGGAGAAGGTTCCCTGATGGAGGGACGCAGCTACTCGCAGAACATGGTGTCAAAGCAAGAAGGGGCAGAAAGGGAGAGGATTTGTCCCGACCTTTCTCTCCTCCCACCCTCCCTTCTCCTGTGGGTACTTCTCACTGCTGGAATGAAGTCAGCCCAAAACAACCAGCAGGAGAGCTGAGGGCTCCTCTTCTTCCTGGGGCTGAGAAGGCAGATGGAAGATAACCAGCATAAGGGGTAATCCAGGGATTCCTGATCTGTGTGCAACAGAAGATCTGCTATCTGAGAAATTTCATCAGAATGAGTAAATGAACCATTCATTCCTTGATGGATAATTCCTGCCCCCCTTCTAGGTGCATAGGTGCTGCCCATCAATGAGATGCACACAGTCCTCACTCTCACAAAGCTTACAGCCCAGTGGGAGTGGCAGTCAAATAGACCCAGCAGAGGGTGTGACAGATGCACAGAGTAGAGCCAGCTAACCCAGATGTAAGAGATCCGAGAGAGGTTCTTGGAGGAAGTTATATCTAAAGGGAGATTTAAATAATGCGTAAGTAGAGAGGGCCTCCTGAGTAATGGCAGGGAGGTGAGATCGAGGATGATACAGTGGGATTCAGTATAGCCAGAGCACAGCTTTGGGAGTTGGACAATGGGATGGGGGTGATGGGAATGGCCTGGAAGAAGTCTAGAGAGGTGAGAAGGGCCCAATCTCAAAAAAACCTTGTGAGCATGCTAAGAATAAGTGTGAGGAATGGAAAGATTATAAGCAGGGTAATGGCATAATCGGATGTTTTTTAGATGGGCAAGGAACAAGTGTGGAAGGAGTTTTCACAGCCTGGCCCCTTCTCTGGCTGAGACCCTGGCCAAGTGCCTCAACAGCCCTGAGCTTCAGTTCCCTCACCCATATGACAAAAATAATCAGCCTTGCCCAACTGACCTCACTAGATTGGGGCAAGAATCAGAGGGACATGAACGGGCTCTGGCAACTATAAAGTGCAGTCAGAATTCCCACCAGCGTTGTGATGAAAAGAAAATGTGGCTGATACTGTTATATTTCCCAAGGAAATCTGCGTGGTCCTCTGATCCATTTCCCAAAGACCAGAGAGGAAATTGAGAATGAAGCAGCCCCAGAGCCAGCACACTGAAAAGAGTGTGTGCATGCCATAGATTTTGAAATGGAGATCCTGTCCTCCCTGTTGTGTGGCACATGATCGCTGTTCAATAAATATGAATTGATGAATGGCTGAGTGAGGCTTTGTTTTGTTTTATTTTCATTTTTGCAAACTCTCTTATGACCACAGAGGGAAAGCTAAATTAATGCCATATGACTGTAAAAATCCCTCTGACATCTTTTATTGTAATGGAAGATGACAATGGTTATCAGAGCAGAAGGGACATGCTTGAGTGAAAGTAAATACCAAACACCTTTTGGGAAACCAAGCACCTCCTGATGACCTTTGCAGCTGTTCAGCTTCCTAAAGCACAGCAATCTGGGGTCTCAGGGCAGTCTAACCAGGATTTCCTTGTGTTTCCAGGAGTGTGCCTCCTCCCTCTCCCTGGGTTGTGCAGAACTTTAAATGTCACAGTTATCACATTTTTCCCCAGGATAACATGAAATATCATTGGAGCTTAATGGAGATGAACAAAAGATTAAATTCAGATGTTACTGATATATTACATTGGAGAAATTACATCTCTTCCACAAGCTATAAATCCTCTGAATTTTGTAACACAATAAGAAATAAAAGAGCAAAAGCTACTATTTCTGAGTCCCTGCCGTGCATTCTACCCTATCCAAGTAATTCACACCTATCACCTCATGCAATGTCCCTGACAGTCCTTCAAGGTAGGCATTATCATCTCCATTTAACCTCATAAATGCAGACAAACTCATTGACCTACTCAAAGCCACATGACTTGTGGATGTGTGAACGTCCCCCAACTTAAGCTCTATGGCCTTGGCAAAGTTACTTTTACCTGCTCTAAGCCTCATCTGCACAATGGAAATAACAAGATACTGAATTCGTAAGAGTGTAGAAGATCATATTAAATGAGATGTTATGTGCAGCACTTTAGTGCAGGGCCTGCTACACAGTAATCACTTAGTGCATTAGTCAGTAATGATTACTGACTAATATGATTTATTATAAGGAACTGGCTCATGCAATTATGTAGGCTGAGAAGTTCCACCATTGGCAAACTAGAGATTCAGGAGAGCCAGAGGTGTTGATCCAGTCTGAGTCCAAAGGCCTGAGAACCAGGAGAGCCAAGTTCCAGTCTGAGTGCAAGAGAAAGCCAATGTCCAGGGTCCAGGAAAACAGGTAAAGAGAGAGAATTCTTTCTTATTCAGCCTTTTATTCTATTCAGGTCTTCAATGGATTGGATTGAGGCCCACCCACATTGTGAAGGTCAATCTGTTTTACTCAGTCTACCAATTCAAATGTTAATCTTATCCAGAAATATCACCACAGACATGCCCAGAAATAATGTTTAACCAAGTATCTGACTACTCTGGTCCAGTCAAGTTGACACATAAAATTAACTATCACACTTACTAAATGGTGCTTTGTATGCTTGGCATTCTATGTCTGTCTAGCCACTGTTTCACTTTGCCTCAAAACCAAAAAGAGTCACCAGTATAATGATAATGAAATCAAAAGCCACATAAAATTTTTCTTCCCTTGGGGAATTTTTCAACATCTTGCATATTTAATTCATGGCAAGTGTTCCAAGCACTTGGGACTGTTTTCCCTAAAACTCAGGAAAAGGTGGGAAGACATGTTAGTAATTCAGAAATAGGAGAATGCCACATATTGAGCCCTAGAGCACTAAAAAAAAAAAAAAAAAGCCCTAAGTAACAGCTTTCTAACCCTCTAGGCTAGGGCTGTGAGTATAGATAACCAAGCAAGGAAAAGCTTAGACCATGAATTAAAAGTAGGCACTTCCTTGGGCTGAGGCATCTCATGAGATGCTCCCATATCACCCTAAGTAATAAGGAAAAAATTAGTTTAAATTTGAAGGCAAAAAGACATATATATGTATGTATGTATGTATTATGTATGTATATGTATATATACATACCCATTGCACAAAATGTCCCATGGCATTTTTCTGCACCCAAACCTATATTTCATTTGCTGAGGTGCCCATTTTCTACTCACCACCTTCATTTGTTTTTAAAATAAATTTATTTATTTATTTATTTTTGGCTGTGTTAGGTCTTTGTTGCTCTGTGCAGGCTTTCTCTAGTTGCAGGGAGTGGGGGCTGCTCTTCATTGTGGTGCGCGGGCTTCTCATGGCGGTGGCTTCTTGTTGCAGAGCACGGGCTCTAGGTGCGCGGGCTTCAGTAGTTGTGGCTCGCGGGCTCTAGAGTGATGCCTCAGTAGCTGTGGTGCATGGGCTTAGTTGCTCCGTGGCATGTGGGATCGTCCCAGACCAGGGCTCGAACCCATGTCCCCTGCACTGGCAGGTGAATTCTTAACCACTGCACCACCAGGGAAGTCCCACCACCTTCATTTCTGATGGTGGAGTTAGAAAGAGCTGAGCTTGAAATGCAGCCCTGCCACATTCTAACCATGTTACCTTGAGCCAAATACTCATCTCTGAGCTTCAGAGACTCCCTCCATTGGGCATAAACTCCACAGAGCTCTTAGGAAGGTTAAGGAAAGTACTTATTGTGTCTGGCACTTAATAAGTCCTCCATAAATGTGAGCTTCCTTTCCACTCTCCATCTCCCACCTCAATAAGGGAAAACGTAAACTTTTCTTAAATTACTGTTGTTTTTAGATGACTGAAAGATGACATTCATTCTTCTCTGTATAAGGAGATAGCTGGAACTGAAAAAAACATCAACTCCACTAGTTATCAAACCATATTCTACTGAGCCTTCTTAAGGCTTGTGGGGTAAGGGAGCACATTTGGGTAAGATTTACACCCTACCCAACCTTCCACTTCAACCAGAGTTCATTTTACTTGCTTTGTGTGTGCCTGCTTCCATTTAAGATTTCATTTTAACAAAAGATTCCTCAGAGAATAATTGCAAACCACTGATCTAATGCAAATCCATTTTAGAGATGAGGAAACAAAGACTCCAAAGGTAAGGTAACCACCCCTACAACCATTTGAGACAGAGTCAGAATTAGAACACAGGTTCTTGGACTCCGAGGTCACTGTGCTGTCATTTTAAGCTATAGCATCTCACTATGATGTGTGAATGGTAATGTGGTGTGGAAAGAGAGCCTCCATCATCACAGGGAAACACAGGGTTGGCCAAGGTTTACATTGAGGGGAGTGTCCCATGAAGAGACTCCAGAGGGGAGGAAAGACAGTTTTGCTTGTAGCCCAGAGGTCATGATGGATACCTAGGCTGCCTCACATGTCTATGGAAGTCCAAACCCCCTTTTGGGTTTCTATTCCAAGACTCATCCTATACCATGTCAACTGACACAAAATAAGCCATGTTTGGCTTTCTACTATAAAGGCTGAGTTTATTCAATCTTACTGAAGATGGCGGGAAGGTGGAAGGGGAAGTAGAGGTACAGGTGCCATACCACTAAGCTCATAACCTCTATCACACTGGCATCTATCTTTATCAACCTTTCCCATTGTTACCCCTCACCTCCTCCATCTATGACTGCCACATAAAACTCCAACTTCTTATCCTATTTTGTAGTTATTCAGTTTTTCTCCCCTCTTGAATATCCAAATCTATCAAGGTATTTAAAAATTTGAAAAAGTCTTCCTGCTATTAATAACCACATTTCTTAGATAAAATGTGGTTAGATAGAAAAAATTTAAACAACACCTGAAATTAAATTGTATTCTATTATAGGAAAAACAGAGGCATCTATGATAAAATGAGAAATTACAGCAGTGGTCCTGAATTTTTCCTACATAAATTTCACCTTCCCTTTGGAGTGCTCTCATAATTCTTCTTGCCACTATCTTGCCCAGACCCTGGAAAATGTTACATTTACCTTAAAACCCACTGCACAAGCTTGGACCTAATTTCTCTCCTTGGTTCCTTTAGGCAGCACAGAGAGGGGGCAATTTCATTTTAAGCTAATTAAATAGCTTCTGAAATGGTGAGCTAAGTAGTCTGTCCAACACACTCACTGAGGACAATTAAACAATCTGGACAACATTTTATTTTAATCTGCCTGCAGTCAATGGAGAGCTAAAAAGCAATGAGAAATCATAAGACTGAGATCTGAAAGAAGATGGAAACCAACAGAGTTAAGTTCAACAACTGGATCTCTTTACCCTTAGTGTATCTGCTGATTCCAGGAGAGGTTAATGAGAGTCTGAGTTGCTGAAAAGAAATTTTAACAGATTAGTTGGAGTTAGAGAGAAATTGGAGTCCAGAGTCACCGAAGGGACGCTGATAAACTTGTGGAACTCTACAGGCTCAAGATCCTATGAGTAAGGGTAAAATAGAAGAATAACCCTTAAAGAAATTGAAGCCAAAATTCAAACCATTTCAGTCCCTGAAATTGGATTACATGACCCTAGGTTGCAAGTGCACCTAGTTGTCCTCCATAAGCAAACATAAATCATTTTTGAAGAAAGAGAACATCATGATAAGCTTTTGTCCTCTAATTTTTATCTAACAATGCCCGGAACATAATCAAAAGAAACAAGGCACAACAAAAAGACAAGATACACAAGAACAAAGAAAATAGAAAAAGATCCAAGTAGTTCTAGATAATAAAATTATTAGTCATAGATTTTAGAATAATAATGCTTCTGAGGAGATAAAAGACAAGATTCAGAATTTTGGCAGATAACTGTAAATTACAAAAATATGATGAAATGGAAATATTAGAACTAAGAAATACAATAAGCAAAAGTAAGAACTCCATGGATGTGTTTAGCAGCAGTTAGGTACAGCTTAAAACGGAAAGAAATAAGAAAATATCCAGAATTATGCAAGAGGGAACAAAATACAGCAGAGACTTAAGTGTAGGTGAAATACACTAAAAAAGCCTAACATGTATAATAAATCTCAGATAGAAAATACAGAATTGGGAAGAAGAAATATTTGAAACAATTAGCTGAATTTTTTCCAAAACTGATGAAAGGTTTTAAGTCATAAATTCAAGAATTCTTACAAATCCCAAGCAAGATAAATACAAAGAAATCCACATCTAGACACATCATAGTCAAACTGCTGATAACCAAAGACAAAAACAAAACACTAAAAACAGAAAGGAAAAAGACACATTACCATCTCAACAGGAATAGTGAAATAAGACAACAGAATTATTTTGTCGAAGTATTCAAGGAAAAAATGTCTTGTCAACTTAGAATTCTATATCCAGCAATAATAGCCTTCAAGAATAAAGGTGAAATAAAAATATTTTCAGACAAAAATAGAATTCAGCAGACCCATTATAAATGAAGCTTTTGTTTGTTTGTTTGTTTGTTTTTGTTTTTGTTTTTTTTTGCGGTACGCGGGCCTCTCACTGCTGTGGCCTCTCCCGCCGCAGAGCACAGGCTCCGGACGCACAGGCTCAGCGGCCATGGCTCAGGGGCCCAGCCGCTCTGCGGCATGTGGGATCCTCCCGGACAGGGGCACGAACCCATGTCCCCTGCATCGGCAGGAGGACTCTCAACCACTGTGCCACCAGGGAGGACCTATAAATGAAGTTTTTTAGGAAAAAAGAATTAGCCCAAATGGAAGCTTAGAGATGAAGGAAGGAATACACATCAACAAAAAGAGTTAATTTGTGATTAATGCTCAGTGAATATTGACTGTGAAAAGCAATAATTATTATCTGTGATAGGATTTAAAATATCTGTAAACTTATTTATATGCAGCAACAACAGTATATAAGTTAAAAGATAGAGATCAAATATTCTAAGATCCTTGTACTGAACATAAAGACGGTAAAAAGTACCAAATAACACTAGCCTTTGATAGGTTATGGATGCATGTAGTAATCTCTAGAGTAACCACTTGTAGACTGGATGTTTGCGTCCCTCCAAAATTCATATGCTGAAACTCTACACCTCAATGTGATTATATCAGGAAATAGGCCTTTGGGAGGGAATTAGGATCTGAGGAGGTCATGAGGGTGGAGCCATCGTAAGTGAGATTAGTGCCTTTCTCAGTGTCATGAGAAAGCTTGTTTCCTTTCTCTCTTTCCACCATGTAAGTATACAAGGAGAAATTTTCTATCTGCAACTCAGAAGAGGGTCTCATCAGAACCCAACTATGCTGGCACCATGATCTCAAACATAGAGCCTCCAGAAATGTGAGAAATAAATTTCTGTTTTTGATAAGCCACCTAGTTTTGTTATACAGCACAAACTGAGTAAGACACCATCAAAACTCCAGTAAAAGTATATAATTATTAAGCAAACAAAAGAGGGAAAATGATTAAAAAATTCAAACAATCTAAATTCTTTTATATTCTTGTCTTCTGACAAGAAACAAGAAATACAGGAATATATGTTTTTTGGCATAAATAGAAAGCTAACAGTAAAATGAGACATTCAAACCAAATATATCAGTAATCAATTAAATGTAAATAGACCAAATTTTCCAATTAAAGGCAAAGAATGTCAGACTTTATAATTTAAAAAAGTTCAACTATCAACTATTCACAAGAGTAATTTAAAATATGGAGATATTATAAAAGTATATACAAAGTAAAAGAATGAAAAAGATATACCATGTAAAGAATAACTGAAAAAAAAAAGCTAGTGTTGCTAAATTAATATCAGAAAAATGTACTTTAAGGTCAAAGTATTACAAATGAATAAAAAATAAACTTTATAATTTAAAAAGATTTTATTTACTAGGTAGATATGGCAATTATACATTTATATGCACCAAATAACATAGGCCAAAATATACAAGACAAAAACTGATAGAACTGAAAGGAGAAATAGACAAATCCAATATCTTAGTGGATGTTTTATCATACTTCTTTCAGTAATAGTATATATAGTCAAAACAATTAATGAAGATAAAGATAATCTGAACAACACATTGGTAAATATAACCTAATAACCATATATGAATATTCTACTCAATAACTGTAGAATACACATTTTTTTCCAAATATACATGAAGTAGTTATAAAGCTTAACAATATCCTTGATCATAAAACAAATCTTAACCAATGCCAAAGGACTAAAATCATACAGAATATATTCTTAAACACAGTGCAATTAAGCTAAGAATCAATGACCCCAAAACTATAAATTCCCCTGTGTTTGAAAACTAAAGAATATCCTTCTAAATAACACATTATTCAAAGGAAATAAAAAATAAAAATTAGAAAATATTTTAAATAAAAGATCTAAAAGATCAAGGAAACAGTACATAAAAACACTTATAGGATGCATCTTACAGAAAATTTCTACCTTTAAATGTATGCATTATAAAAGAAGACTAAAAAGTTATGAACTAAGTAATCATCTCAAGAAACTAGCAATAGAAGAGCAAGTTACAACCAAAGAAAAATGGAATAAAGAAGAAAAATAGTAGAAGCAGAAATTAAGGAAAGAGAGAACAAATTTACAATAGAGAGGAATCAACAAAGACCAAAGTTGGTTATTTGGACAGAGTAGTAATATTAATAACTATCTAGCAAGATTAATCAAGAAAAAAGAGAAAAAGAAAAATAACCAATGTTAGGTAAGGAAAAAGGAAAATCATTAAAGATCTTATAGATATTAAAAAGATCACAAGAGAATACTATAAAACAATTTTAGGTCATTAAAGTTTAAAGTTTGATAAAAATAAAAAAACTTACATTAAAAATATAATTTGTAGGGCTTTGCTGGTGGCGCAGTGGTTGAGAGTCCGCCTGCCGATGCAGGGGACACAGGATCGTGCCCCAGTCTGGGAAGATCCCACATGCTGCAGAGCGGCTAGGACTGTGAGCTATGGCTGCTGAGCCTGCATGTCTGGAGCCTGTGCTCCGCAACGGGAGAGGCCACAACAGTGAGAGGCCTGCGTACTGCAAAAAAAAAAAAAAATTTGTAAAGCTAACACAAGAAAAAATAGAATATCTGAATCATCCTATAACATCAAAGAAATTGCATCCATAATCTTAAACTCTCAAAAAAGAAAACCCAGTACCAAATAGTTTCACCAGTGTATTCTACCAAACATTTAAGGAAGGCATAGCCAATTATACACAAACTGCTTCAGAGAACAGCATAAAATGGAACACTCTCAAAACTTACTTATGAGGCCAACAAAATCTTTATGCCAAAATCTGACAAGGACATTACAAGAGTTAAATTACAGGATGATTTCAGTCATGAAGATGCAAAAAATATAAACAAACAAAATCCAGCAATGTTTAAAATGGTTAATACCTTATGTCCGAGAAAGATTTATTCCAAGGAAGCAAGACTGGTTTAACGGTCAAAAAAAATGGAACAATTAACTCACCACATTAACAAAATAAAGGCTAATTATCATATTGTCTTCTCAGTGCAGAAAAAGCTTTTAACAGAAGTCATCTCCATTTTATGATTTAAGAATCTCATAGTGAGGCAGGAGACAGATGGGCACCCCCAGGGTAAACAGCTGGAATTCATTCCCTGTGGACAGAAACTCTAAAATATCAATAGCAGGACAATCAAGAGAGGATGCTGGGCTCTGCCCAGATAAGAGATAAAAGACCACATATTCCTCATTCTCGATGTCAAGGAGACCTTCCTGACTATACTTGTGCAGAAAGGCTCCTTGGAGGTCAAAAGCGTGGGGCGCCACCCCATAGTAAGTGATGTCAACCACCCATAGGCCTCTTCGCTAGGATCTGTCTTGGCTAAGAGATGCGCAGGCACACAGGGGAGGACCCTGAGAAATACTAAATACGGACTCAGAACCAGGCAAAGAAAGATGATTGGTTGAAGGAAACCTGTAAGAAATGTCCTGTAAAAGTGATTCAAACTACCACAAGGGCGCGACTCTCTTTCTGAGCCCGCCCGTGTGTCTATCCACACATTTTGTACTCTTTTTCCTCCTAATAAACATTTTACTTGCTTCACTACTTTCTGTCTCTATGTGGAAATTCATTTGTATACAGCTGATGGGCCAGGGCCTTGTCACTGGCCACTGGTCGCTGGTGGTCTAGTGGCTAATATTTAGCACTCTCACTGCCATGGCCCTGATCTCTGAGAGGCAGCAGTGAGTGGTGGTGTGAAGTTAGATCTTAGTTCCCTGCCCAGGAATTGGACCTGGGAAGCCTGGATGAAAACCAGGAATCCTAGCCACTAGTCCAGCAGGGGCTACAGGCTTGAAGCAGAGTTCCCTGGGCTCTTGACCCCATTGAAAAATGCATTTCTCAAGGAGACAAAAACTGTAAAAACAGGTACAAAGTTTATTATAGAGACACAGTATAACAAGTGGGAGAGACACAGTATAACAAGTGGGAGAGCACACAGAGTTTGTTAAGACAGAACCAAGGCAGAGATACACACCTGGAGAGAAAGGGTGTGGGCGTCCTCCCTAATGAGGAAGAGTGCAGTAAAGAGGCGGTTAGGTCATTTATATAGGGCAGGTCTTCCGGGTCTTTGTTTACCTTTGGCCAATCATCTGGTTTCTTTTTCCACACCTGACCTGCCCTAGGACCCTCCCCAACAGGCGTGCACAACTTTTTTCCAAGATGGATTCCAGCCCAGAGGCCTATGGGACGGCCTTGGCATCACATATTGTGGGGTGGTGCCCCCTCCTTTTTGACCTCCAAGGAGCCTTTCTGCACACGTGCAATGTCTCCCTTGCCCCAAGGATGGGAAATATGTGACCTCTTGACCCTATACTCAAACAAGGTTTAGCCTCTCTCTGTTCCTGCTATGACTGTTGTCTTAAGGTATCCACAGGAGACAAAGCCTGGCTATTTACCCTGTTTTTGTTGTTATTTCTGTTTCGAAGTGCAAACAGGAGGCTGATTGTAAATATCTAACCTGGAGCCCACCTATCTCGGGTCTCAGGAAAAGCAAACAGGAGGCTAGTTGTAAGTGTCCAGCCTAAAGCCCATCTTTTTTCTCACCCCAAGAACTGTAAACAGGAGGCCAGTTGTAAATGCCTAATCTGGAGCCCATCTATCTCCTGCCTCAGCCTGACCTCAGTCTCTGGTTGGGAACAAAAATCTTGCTTCAAGCCACTGCAGGCTGAGGCCACCCGAAATCAATAGCAATCTCAAAATAGAAAGGAACTTTCTTGATATTATAAAGGGTATCTATAAAAAAAATTCACAGCAAAAATCATACTTAGGGGTGAAACATCCTATGATGCACCGTCACCTTCAGGATAAGTCCAGGCTGCTTTGTGGTCTGCTGGCTCCACACATGAAACCTGGGTCCCAGCCATGGTCAACCATTTGCAGTTTCCCAAACTGCAAAATGATGTAGGCCAACCTCATTCCACACATTTCTTATTAAACAGAGATCCTACTTCCATTATACAATGACTTGTCTACAAGTATCTCTCAAATTGTTGCTAACACTAAAATCAATGAACAAAAATATGAATTAAGCAGTTAGTTTGGAATAAATGAGTTGAAACACTGAATGTCATGAATAGGAGTTTTCAGGATTAAAAACGATATGTGGAAAGAAAAGCTCTAGCTGTTAACGTAAATAAAAAAAGAAGTTTTAAGAATTAATAGCTCTGCTACATATTAATACTTCTAACAATAATAAAATTAGAAGAAACTTGGGTGGTTTTGTTTAGTAAACCAAAGCATGTAGTGTTATAAAAAATATGTAAGGAAATAAGTATTGGAATCCAAATGGGAAAAACATGCAATGCCCCAGATCCTAAAGGATGCATGAGGTTTAGATCAAAAGAACACAGAAGTGTAAGAAGGAGGCAAATTTCAGGATAAAAAAAAAATGAACTGGAGAAGAGGTAGGAAAATGACAAAATCATTTTATCTGTGTTGTATGCATGGTCTTTGGAGGCAGACAAACCTGGGGAGAAATAAACAAGGTCCTTGTAATCTTCTGCCAATCAATTAACCTCTCTGAGGACCAGTTGCCATGAAGGTTAAATGACAAATGGGTGTACCGTCATGTAAGTCCTCCCCCCATAAAAAAGTCTCCATTCATTCCTCTTGCCCCACTTCAAAGCTACATCTTCATTTTCACAGGCAACAAAAAAAGAGCAAGACAAGTTTCTCCAAAATTCCCTAAAGATATCCAAAATAAAAAGAGCTCATTCCTCAAATCAAAAGGAACAAAGAAACCACAAAAGGTTACAATTCGAATGAGCCTCAGAGACTGAGGGTCTAAGGAATGCACTGATGGCTAGAGCTGTCTTATGCAAATAGAGTATTTTAAAAATCTTTTCCAGACCTCTCCTGAAGCTTCTGCCTCCCTCCAGAATGTATTGCCTTCACAAATGCATGTTGAATGGCCAGCTTTCCTCGCAACTAGCTGTGCACAAAAGTAGGTTGCATACTCGCTCATAGGGAGGCTGATTTGCAAAAGGAGAGCAGAGAAGTAAGGTGTTCGTGCATCTGCAAAAACCTTGCCCAGAAGATGACTTATTACATTAGAAGTGATCAAGCTTCAGAAGGAACCAAGAAAGCTCTATTATGCCGTTAGGAACATACATAGCCAAATATGTGCTTAACTGCTCCTCCCTTGCTTCTTGCCAAAAGGGCTGATATAGTGTCCAGCTTATTATGTTGGGGTTTTTTGTTTTGTTTCAACTCCAGGGCTCTATGGAACCCATTCTTAGAATGCCAAAGATTTTGACAAGTCCCAGATCTTGTGAGCCAACCTAAACCTGGCTGGGCTCAGAGATGGATGACACGATATCCAGGAGCTGGCCCCTGTTCCTCTCTGAATGGGTCAGGAGATGCAGGCACACCACTGATGAAGCTCCCTCCCAAGGTTGAGGCTCTAATGGAACACATCTGAATTCCCTCCAGGGGAAGCTGCCAAGAACCTGCAGGAGGGGAAGGAGGATCTAGAGAGAGGGGATGATTGTGAGAGAAACAAGCTCCAGCCCTCCAGACTTGTCAATCAGGGATTTAGAGGGACCTAGAGAGAATGAAAGCACTCAAAGGAAATAAACCTTTCATAATCATCTTTAGGGCGGGCAGACATAAGAATTACAGAGTAAAGATTTGTGCTCTGATAGAAAGCCCAGAAAGATTAAATCCTAGCAAGCTGGGTATTAAGCGTGCCAGATGCTGTTCTGAGCTCTAGTGCATTATCTCATTTAATCTTCATGATGTGCTTGCAACGGGGACTCTTACCTCCTCCATTTTATAGATAGAAAACTGAGGCTTAGCGAGGCTGGGCAACTAGCCCCAGACCCAACAGCAGTGAGCACTGAACTCATAACTGGATGTTGCCTCTCCATTGAAAATAATCCATGACAAAAATAATCCTAACAGGGCCTTCCCTGTTGGCGCAGTGGTTGAGAGTCTGCCTGCCGATGCAGGGCACACGGGTTCGTGCCCCGGTCCGGGAAGATCCCACATGCCGCGGAGCGCCTGGGCCCGTGAGCCGTGGCCGCTGAGCCTGCGCGTCCGGAGCCTGTGCTCCGCAGCAGGAGAGGCCACAACAGTGAGAGGCCCGCGTATGGCAAAAAAAAAAAAAAAAAAAAAAAATCCTAACAAAGGATTTATCACACCATTGACATAGAGCAGGGCCCTCCTGGGTACAAATCCTTTCCCTGTTCCCCATTTCTTATTTATAGGAAACGGGCTTCATTCAGCCTCCTTGACCTTCCCTAAGTTCCAAAAGGCAGATTCAAACAGCTGCTAATCAGAGAAGGGAAGGAATGCAGAAGCAAAGGAGGAACAGTCAAGAAAAAATAGTGCAGCCTTGGGGCAAGGTCCTGGTTCCTCCTCAGGGAATATACATAACAATATCTTTGAGTTCTTCTGTAAAAACTAAGGCTGGCACCCAGGTGGAGGATGGTAACTTGAGGCTGAGCACAAGATTCCAGGAACTCCATCCACCCTTTTACCTCACTAGCAACCAATCAGAAGAAAGTCTTCACACAGTGGAAGAAAACAAACACTGTGTCCCTTCCCAAATAATTCTCCCTTTAAAAAAGGTTGAGCAGAATCTTTGGAGTTGATTGTTGGACATGAGGCCATCTTCTCCCCAGGTTGCCAGCCTCCTGAAAAAAGCAAACTTCCTTTTCCAACCAACATACATCTCTCAAGTATTTGCTTTCAAGCTGAACCTGAGTTCGGTAACACCATAAGTATTCAGTAAATAATTATTAATAAAATAACTAATTAACTAAATAACAAATGTTATAAGGTCAGCACTGGATTAATACAGAACTGGCACTAATCAGCTTTGTGTCTTTGTGGAAATTGCTTGCTTCTTTAGGTTGCATTTTCCTCATCTAAAAAGAAGTTTAGACTAGATGCTCTCTGGGTTATATGATATGATTAATGAGTCATATGGTGAGCCCAGCATTTAAACAAAACTATCCATCTAGTCTAAACCAGAGCTCTCAATGTAACTTTGACCCAAGTCCCTTCAGCTGTGTGAAATTGTGTCTCTTTTCCAAGAGAAAAAATGCGTCTAGGCTGGGAAAATACACACATCTTTCTAGAGCACCCTGTGGCTTGGTTGGAGAGGACACTGCCATTAACAAAAGGGCCCTTTATCACAGTTGCCACTTCATTCTCAGTGACCAGATTGTCCCATTTGTCTCAGTCAAGATTTTAAATGACCCCATGAAGGGCTTCTCTCTTTGCTCAGCCAGATGGCTCTTTCCTGGCAATTGAAATGCAGGGTTCTTTTCCACCAAAATGACAACATAAGGGCAGGAAAAACCTCTTAGAATGTACTCAGAGCAAAACTATAATCTTGAATGTTTTCAACAGCTCCTTTTCTCTCCTTTAAAATTCTTTTTTTGTCTTTAAGGCATTAAACAATATTGCATGGACAGAACTTATTGGACTAAAAAGTTGGTTGTTTTTATGTTTGTCCTTATGTACCCTGACCTTAACTACACCACATCCTTTTCTCAGCTACCACTTGACTGCTCCCAGACACGTTCATTCTTCTCTATCCAGTCTCCATCAAGGCCTCCTCCTCTAGAAAGCCTTTCTTGAGTCTGTCAGGTAGACATGGGCATTTTTCATAGGAATAAATTATACTTGAGGCCAGGGCCCATGATGTCTCCGGTTGGCATTCTCACCTAGCAAAGCACCTGATGTAAGGTAGGCATCCACACAGTCAGGTAGGCGCAGTCAGCCCTCCCGCCATATCTGCTGGGTCCACATCCATGATTCAACTAACCATGATTCAACTGATCAAAAATATTTGGAATAAAAAGTTCAAGAAAGTTCCAAAAAGCAAAACTTTAATTTGCTGCCCATCAGTAACTATTTACAAAGCATTTACCTTGTATTTACAACTATTTACATAGCATTAACATTGTATTAGGTATTATAAGTAATCTCAAGATGTTTTAAGGTATATGGAAGTATGTGCGTAGTTTATATGCAAATAGTACACCATTTTATATAAGGGGCTTGAGTGGATTTAGGTACCCACATGGGTGTCCTGGAACCAATTCCTTGCTGATGTCAAGGGACTACTGTACAGTTGACCCTTGAACAATGCGGGAGGTTGGGATGCCAGCCCTCCATGCAGTCAAAAATCTGCATATAACTTATAGTCAGTTCTCTGTATCTACCGGTGCACAGCCAAGGAATCGTCCAACTTCAGGCATGTAGTACTGTAGTATTTACTTGAAAAAAAATCCACATATAAATGGACCTGTGCAGTTCAAACCCATGTTGTTCAAGGGCCAACTGTATTTGGTGAATGAATGTTGAAAGGATGCTTCAAAAAAATCAATTAAAACATTAAGTAATAGATTAAACAAAATATAAATTACAAGAATATGTGATATGAGAATATGATATGAATATTGTTAAGAACATGATGACGCTTATCAGTGGGTCTACAGCCCAACAGTAATTATACTGATGATCATTTTTGCTCTTTAGGCTTTATGAACTATGTGACTTGACTAGGCCCTGTGTAAGTAGAAACCAAGGACAGATCGTTTATCTGGGAGAGAGGAAGATGTACCTCTTAAAAATCCAAATACATTTGCATCAGAGCTTACTTTGAACCTTAACCCAGTTCCTACCACTGGATGAAAGAATCACCAATAAGCGTCTGTGAGAAACGGGCTGACCATCACTGCCCTAGATCTGAGAAAGATGGAACAAGGCCATGGAAGTTACAGGTGCCAGCTGGAAGGAGATGACTTAATGTGGAAGAGTGAAGGTTGAGTTATGAAGCGGTTCTTGTTGAAGATAAATCTATACAAGGAATTAAATTCAGAATATCTCTGTTCTCAAACATTGACCAGATCTGCGGCCCCTATTCAGACAAAGTTGTTACCTTGAAGCAACTCTGCACAAGAAGTGTGACTCAGCAAAAGAGTGACTGTAAATTCAGTTAGACCTGGGTTGAAATCCTGACTCTTAGTAACTCTATGACCTTGGTCATGCCTCCTGAGCATCATTTTTGTCAGTAGAAAAGTAGAGATAATAACACTTGTTACTACATATTGTTGAAAGTAGGCCTTCAATAAATGTTACTTTCCTTCTCTCCAGGTAGTCAGCCATTAGGGAAAAAGAACTGAGAGGGAAACTTCCTAAACTGGGAAGAAATTGCCCAGATTTCCAACTGGGGAGCGTTTACTGTTGAAATAAACTGGTTGTGGAAAGGAACAGCAAAAGTAGGAATCCTCAAAGATTGGAATCTATATCAAATCACTCACTTTAATTCTACAGATATTTATTGAATACATACTATGTGACAGACATTGTTCTGAGCCTTGAGAATATGGGCAAGAATAAGACAGACAATCCCTCCTGTCAGAGATCTCACAAGCTATCAGGAAAGACATTCATTCAAGAGGTACATGTGTGATGAGTGTTTTGAAACAGTGCTATGGGAGCACAGGGTCTAGTCTAAGCTGTCAAATGTAGCTTATCTGAAAGTCCCATTTATGCTGAGAAAAAATGGATGAATAGGACAAATTGGTAGATTTTGTATTTTCCTCCACCACTCAAATTACACAGATACTTCTTGCACTCCTACTATGTGCTAAGCCCTGAGGAGACAGAAATAAAAAGGAAACTATGAACAGTCTCTGCTTCCCTCAAACCTCAAAATCCATCAAAGAAAAACAAAATAAATGGCAGAGATGCCAGATGATATCACGAATAAAAGGCTTTGGAAACAAAGGAGGGAATGGTGGATCTGCTCCCAAGGGGAGATTAAAAGCACACCAAGGAGGAGAGCCAGCATTGGGCTTTGGATGGCAATTTCCATTCTACCCTCTGAGCTTTTACACAGTGAGGATAAGTGATGCCTGCAGTGCCAGCTGGTACTGTTAACAACTTGAGGCATTAATGTAATACAGTGATGCCCTCAGAAAATAAATAGAGCTGATAAAGAAATTAATGTGTTCAAAAATAAATGCATCAGGCTTCCCTGGTGGTGCAGTGGTTGAGAGTCCACCTGCCGATTCAGGGGACACGGGTTCGTGCCCCGGTCCGGGAAGATCCCACATGCCGCAACTAAGACCCGGCACAGCCAAAATAAATAAATACGCTGAGCCTGCGCGTCCGGAGCCTGTGCTCCGCAACGGGAGAGGCCACAACGGTGAGGGGCCCGCGTACCGCAAAAAAAAATTTAAAATAAAAATAAATAAATAAATAAATGCATCATCTGCTGACTTGTTCACATCTCCTTCACACAGGGTGAAGTTTACTCGGGGCTAGAAAGAAAGGATACAGCAGTCAAGTACAACCCACAAGTGATAGCCAGGGGAAAGGTCAGTGTTTCCTCCCCAGCCTCATGTACTAAGTGACTGAAGAGCTTCCATTTCCAGGGCGCTTTTCAGTTTTCAAAATACCTTTACATTCAAATTTTACTGGTTCTGCCCCACAAGTCCTGAAAACAAGGAGTGGGCATATGTCATTCCCACTATACAAATGGGAAAGCTGAGACTCAGGGAATAAGCCATTTCTAGAGTCACATGCTAGAGAGGGGTGAAGGGAATATTAGCACCCAAGTCTTCTGATTTTCCCTCTAATGATCTTTGGATACCCTCAGGCAGTTCTCAAACTCTAATGTGCACATGAGCCACCTGGGAGTCAAAAATGCGGAGTTGGAGTCATAAGTGTGGGGTGATGCCTGAGATTCTGCATTTCCAGCTGGCTCCATGATGCTGCTTTTGCTGGAGAAAGGGCACTCCTCACAAGAAAAGATTATCATAATTGTGTTTCCCAGAAGAAATTATTTCAAATGGTTATGACAGTGGATGATCCTTCTTATTTTTTTTTCAAAATACCAAGTAGCAGTCCCTCAACAATTTTACCTAAGCAATAACTAGTCTCCTTTGATGTCTGTGGGTCATGGAAGGCTTCTGTTATAGTTCATTTATCTCACTTCTCACCCTTGTTTTGGTCTCTTCTAGTCTCTTGCTGGGTCTATCTCAGTCTCTGACTCTGACTATATTACCCCTTCTCTGATGCTTGACCATCAATCCATGTTCCTGAATTACAGTGACAAGTAATGGCTCACATCTCCATTGTGTCCTGTCTGCTGAGCAAAGGCCAACTCACCATGCTGCCTTTCAATATAATAGGCAATGACAATTCATTTTCATAATTAATCAATCAATACCTAATCACTGACTGCTCCAAGGTACTCAGGAGGCACTATGCTTCAAGATGACCTGCCTAGAAACGAGACACAAGGTGGTTTAAGACCAAAAAAACCCCCAAAACAAACAAAAAAAACCTGGCATCAGGAATAAGATAAGGGGATATTCAGAATAAGTTGAAGTGTATTCTTGGAAGTAAGAATAGAAAGAAAAAATGTTCAATGCTGTAAAGGATGGAAAAAAGTGTAAGCCATAGTTATTTCCCTCTAGGATGCTTTAAATCTAGTTGGGGAATTGATGATGAGAACAATTACGCTCATTTTTATTGATGGCAGAGGTTAGTTATTAGTATATTTGTCCTGTTTTGTGATCCAGCATTTTGTGACGAAGTGGACAGGAGCCACATTTCCCTCCTTGGTCACTGTATGATGGGATCCCAGTAAGGATAAGCTGGCTTCACCTGGTAAGGGGTGACCATGTGACCTAAGCCAAGTGAATCAAAGGCTCTCTCCTTAGAATTTGAATTTTGAGCAGAGTGACAAGAAGACTGAAAGTAGCCGGAGCTGACACCCTGGATGGCAGAGCCCCAAGAATTCTCCATCAGTTCTTGCCAGAGCCACTTTGTCTCCTGTCCTCTCTGAGTCTCATTCTTCAGCTTTTCCTTTTATTACTTGAGCAATCCCACGGCCTTCCAATAGATTCCTATTCTATGTAAGTTGGCCAGAGTGTTGTTTAAATCAAAGAATTCTAATTCATAAACACCTGTATTTGGCTACGTTCTATGCTGTGTACTTTTTTTTTTTTTTTTTTTTTTTTTGCGGTACGCGGGCCTCTCACTGTGTGGCCTCTCCCATTGCGGAGCACAGGCTCCGGACGTGCAGGCTCAGTGGCCATGGCTCACGGGCCCAGCCGCTCCGCGGCATGTGGGATCTTCCCGGACCGGGGCACGAACCTGTGTCCCCTGCATTGGCAGGCGGACTCTCAACCACTGCGCCAACAGGGTAGCCCTATGCTGTGTACTTTTATGCACGTTTAATTAAATCATCTCCAAAATCAAAAGACATAGGTGCTGTTGAGTACAATAAGGAGTATTCTTTTTTTTTTTTTTGCGGTACACGGGCCTCTCACTGTTGTGGCCTCTCCCGTTGCAGAGCACAGGCTCCGGACACGCAGGCTCAGCGGCCATGGCTCACGGGCCCAGCCGCTCCACGGCATGTGGGATCTTCCTGGACCAGGGCACGAACCCATGTCCCCTGCATCGGCAGGAGGATTCTCAACCACTGCACCACCAGGGAAGCCCCCAGGAATATTCTTGCTCTCTGAGTTCTGAATGAATTGAAGAAAAAGACAAAGATCCCAAACATATCATCTTTATTACTGATAGAGTATATATTTTCAGATGAATGGATTTCCCAATACTGTATCCTAGAAGTAAATAAACTTGCACACGTATCCTGCATCAGAACAGACCTCCTAATGGAGAGGCAATCTTCTATAAAATGTATGGCGTGAAGCAACAGAGAAGTAAACATTCTTCATGTGGGCAACTCACTCTCAAGAGGAAGAAAGGGAGGAACTGAGCCACGCCTGATCCATTTGTTCTTCCTGAATTTACCAATCAAGTCAGTTACCCCACTCTACTCGCCCCCTTTAAGTTGCAATAAGTAAAGGGGAGGAAAGACACTAGGGCTCTTACACCAATTAAGCTCCTTCTGCATAGAAGGAAATATCTGGAGATGGGAAGAATCACTCTTCCCAAGAGTGATTAGCTCACATTTTAACAATCCTACCTATTTTTCCAGGAATCTGGTAAACACTGCCTATGGATTACCTCATTTCATCCTCACAATCACTCTCTGAAGTATCTACTAATAGCATGCCCATTTTACAGATGGAGATACTCAGGCTTAGAGACTGTTAACTAACTTTCCAGGAGACTCAGCTAGTGTGTGGTAAAGCCAGGATTCAAACCCGAACAGTGTGACCCTTGATTTTGTGTCTTATGTCAACTGTCCCTGAAGAGCCTCTCCAATGAGGAAACTGACACCAAGAGAAGTTAACTCAGTGATATAATAATTGGTAGAGCCAGGTTTCAAATCTGCAGTCAGAGCTATCTGACTGCAAACACCATGTGCTTAACCACTATACACATACACAAAATATTTCAGAAGAGTTTGAGTACCAGAGGCACTCACAAAAGAGAAACATGAATTTAGCCTGGAGCACTCACAAAAGTTACATGGAGGGCTGGTGTTAGGAGCTGGATATTTAAAGGTAGGTGGGATATATTTTGAGGAAGGCATTTCAATGCAAGAGAGGAGAACGAATGCTAGATTGTTGGCCAGAAGTGAGCTTATAAAACATTGAGTCCATGAGGAAGATGAAGAAACAGAGACCTAGGAGGTGTGGCAAGTAGAGGAAGGAGAGCAATGATTAGATGAAAGGACCACATGTTGGGGGGGGTGGTCAGAACCAAAGCTGAGTAGATGAAATAGATGAAATCCCAGTTACAGGATTTTAAACCAGGCAAAAAAGTTTGGATTATAAGATTCTTGAGCACAGTACAACCTGCCACAGAACCTGTCAGTGATTCTCATCATGGAGAAGGACGAGACAGAATTTAAGAAACCCAGTGAGAACTGGGTGGAGACCTCAATCCAAAAGGAAAGTGATGGGACTTCCCTGGCGGTCCAGTGGTTAAGACTCCACGCTTTCACTGCAGGGGACGCGGGTTCCATCCCTGGTCAGGGAACTAAGATCCCATATGCTGGGCAGCCAAAAGATCAAAACAAAACAAAACAAACAAAAGGAAGGTGATGAGGGCCTGAACAAGGAAGTAAAACACACCTGGAAAGAAGCGGTGACTCTGAGAGCCATCTGCAATTTGGTGATAGGAATGACTTAGGGAGGAAGAGGAGGAAAACAAGTTAAAATTAACACCTGTTTCTAAACTAAGAGACTTGAAAATATCATTTGGAGAAATTGGAGAAATAAAAATTTGGCTTTGGAACCCAGTGCCTTTTGTTCCTGGCCCACGGTCATCACCTTAACCAAGACCTGATCTCAGGAAAGGGCCTCATTAATCCCCCACTGAGGTATGTATGAAAGGCAAGGATTAAGGCATCAGTACTCTCAGGGAAAAAAAGAAAAAACATTGACATTTGAAAGGAAGTATTTTTTAATTATTCCAATTAGAGAAGTCCAGGCAGAAGCAGCCAACAGAGGAGGAATTTGAGGGGAAAGGAGGACCCCTCTGCACTGGGGAACTGGTGCCATGTCGGGGCTTCCTACTGTATGGCACTCCTGGCACTCCAGGCAACCTTCTGAACACTGACATACATGCCCTCATTCAACCCTAACAACAACCCTGCAAAGCGGACACCATAATCCTCATTCTAGAGATGAGGAGTGAGGCATAGAGAGGTTACACCACTTGCCCCAAGTCACAGCATCAAGAAGTGGCCCAGCTGGATCTCAACCAGCAAGGTGGCTCTTAGAGGATTAGTCCTAACGACAAAATGAGAAGTTGGGGCAATATGAACAAATCATTATATCAGCACTTCTAAAACTTTTTTAAATAGTAGAAATTCTTATTTTTTTATTCCTAGTTAAATCTTACCCAGGAGATGGACAGATAGATGATAGATAGATGATAGATAGATAGATATAGATGATAGATAGATGATAGATAGATAGATAGATAGATAGATAGATAGATAGATAGATAGATAGATAGTAGAAGGAAAAGAGACGAACTATTCCAGGTCGAAGGAACACAGTGAGTGTGAGAAATCTGGAGCCTGTCTCTTGTCCCCCACTGTTTCCACGGACATTGGGTTGTCCGTGGAAACCCAATCAGAACACAACTGCAGTGCAAAGCAGCTCATTACTTGCCCCTCCTGCTCTTCTAAGAATGTACATAGGAAAAGCACAGATTGAAATATCAGCTTCATTGATGGGCCTCTGCTAATGGCTAGATTGGAAAAAGCTGTGGAGTCTTCCAGCTTCCTCTGAACTAAATCAGTCTACTGATGCAGATACAGACAGAAGGTACAATCACCCATCATAGGTTCAGACGGGTCAAAGGTCAAGAGAACCAGAGACAAGAGGCTTAGCTGTTCATGAAAACTGTCCAGTGGAGAAATGTCAGGCTTTCCCTCTTCTACTCCACCTTACACATAGCTGGTAGAGGCAGGTAGAAGCAGAGTCAGCTGCACAAGTCTAGGGGCACTTGAGAGATGTCCTTGGGTGGAAGGGTCAGGGGTATATATCCGCAAAATGTAATGACTTGGACAGCTCAAGTATCAACCAATCAAAATGGGACCTGGACATTAAGTAGTCATACCTTTAAACCAACCAGGAGGGGAAAATGGGTGAGAAAAGTTAAAATCTAGTGGAAAGCACAAGAGGAGAGCATTTTTGCTAGACCACCTTCTGGGTCAACAGTCAGTCTGTACAGTGGTGATAGGGTGCTCACCCCTGGTCCAATAAGCAAAGTCCAAATTGGCCAGTACTCACAAGGCAACCTACACAGAAGGAGCATCTTAGATGGGACGGTGGAGCTGAGGGGTATTCTGAACATGTCTTTACAGTTCACACATCCAGAACCTCTACAAGGCCCAGTACAAAAGCCTCTTCACCCCTACAAAGACTTCCCTGCTTACTCTAAGTTGTTTCCCTTCTATATAAGCCCTCATAACAGTTTGTATCTCGTTTATACTTTCACCCTGAACTACGCTTTTTAAATGCACATCTCATTTTTGCTGGATTGGATGCCTTATTCATCCCTGTATCCCAATGATTCTCAACCAGTGACAATTTTTGATTGTCACAAGTTGGGGTGGGGTGGGTAGGGTGTTATCGGCACCTAGTAGAGGCCCAAGATGCTGTTAAACATCCTACAGTGCACAGGACAGCCACCACCACTCCCAACATACACACACAAATGTCCTGTAGGGCCAAAATGTCAACAGTGCCAAGGTTGAGAAATCTTGCTGTATCCCTAGTGCTTGGCAGATGGTAGGTGTTCAATAAATGTTTGTTCAGTGAATAAGGGATGAATGAATGGTTTGTATTTTTTAAGTAGCTCATCTCTTGCTTGAGGCCCCTCAGTAAGGATTGGCCCACGGATAATTTAATTGGTTGTTTTTGGATGAATGGTCAGTCATAGTGACTTGCATTTTGTAAGATAGTACATGACTTGTCTGCTTCTTTCTTCTCTTCAATGGTGCTCCATTGCCTATAGATTAAAATGCATATTCCTAAGGATGGCAGACAAGGCCCTCCATGATCAATCCCTGCCTACCGTGTACCATTCCCCACCACATACTCCATACTCCAGCCAGCTCCATTAAATTATATTCAGCTCACATACATACACTGCTATTTAGAATTTTCATGGCTTTGCAAAATGTCTTCCCTTTGCCTAGAATTTTCCATACAACCCTATACCATAGCTACTTCTGGAGCTTCCATTCGCCTGGTTCAACTTGTCCTATTTTACTTTTATGTATGGTTGGCCCTTGAAGGACAGGGGTTTGAACTGCACAGGTTCACTTATACATGGATTTTTTTCTGCATAAATATACAGTTGTCCCTCGGTATCTGCAGGGGATTGGTTCCAGGACCCTCCACGAATACCAAGATCTGAGGACGTTCAAGTCCCATAGTCAGGCTTCTGTGTCTGCAAATTTGTGTATGTGTTTTAAATTTGTATCTGCTGTTGATTGAATCCTCAGATGGGGAACTCGCCAATAAGAAGGGATGATTGTATTCCCTTATTTACCTTACAGAATTGATCAGGCATTCTTTTGTGATAAGCTTTCCCAAACACTTTGATTTCCTCCCACCTCTTTCTTCAGTATGGGAACTATACCACATGTGTGTGGTGTGATTGATCATAGACACTGCACTGACCTAATGACTAAGCTCTTGAAACTAGTTTTCAAGTGCTATTTTGATGAGAGATTCTCAGCTAGGGGTGTATATCAGAATCATCAAAGAAGAATTTTGAAATAAAAATCTCTGGAGATAGAATCCATTTTGTTTTTTCATTTGTTTATTGTCAGTTCCATGGGTGATTTCCAGGGTTCCCTCCTGGTTAAATATAAGCACTTTACATGAACCAGCATCTGGTATAAAATCAATTCACCAGCATATCAAACTGAAAAGCAAAAAGAAAGATCAATATCATCTTCTGAATGTACTGAATTCCTGCTTTTTCCAAAGGCATATTTATTTCTAAATAAAATAAAGAGCATTACTTGGAGACCAAGTGGCATACAACTCCATCCAGGACATTAACTGCAAGTAGGCAATGTTCTGTTAATAATGCCAGCATCTGTTCTGCATTTTCAACTGGAAAGCAAGTATTTCCCATCTAACTCTGCTGATTCACTCTTTGGAGTACTCTACATGCTATGACAGATTCTCTCTTTCCATGCCAATGAACTGGGTTGGCCTCTTAGAATTACGAAGATTCATTTATAGAAATATGTAATAAAAATCTTTCAAGGAAAAAAAGGACTTTGAGATACTTGTGGATTGGAGCACGGACACATGCAGCTAACATCACATCTATACCAATGGCCTTCTGCCATGCTGTTTCAGGTCTACATCTGCTGCTGGTTAGCAAAAATTCCATTCACAGCTGTCCAGATGAATCAAATGTCCAATTAGCATTTCTTGCTCAGTGACAGGATTCTGCCCAGAACAAAAATTTTAAAACAGAAAGCACAATAGAACAGAAAGTTTGATTGGTATTCTTGCTGAAAACAGTACTCTGTGAATTCTTGAATGTCTTCTTAGGGAAAAAACAAAACAAAACAAAAAACTATAGGAAGCTAACAAAGTTTTCTAACAATGTTTCTTCCCTGAAAACAGTTAAGTTCAAAGAATTTCAGTTCATTATATGCATGTCTTCCCGATGAAAAGCCTCGTTCTGTTCTTTCCCGTGCCTCAGTTCCAAAACACCATCAACATCCTAAGTTTGCCATCCACTACAAATGGAAGATGGTTCCACTAATAAAACCATCTCTTGTTTTCAGTTTAAACTTGTAAGGTGACAGGAAAATGAACTCAACCTAATTTTCAGATTTCCCTTAATGATGGTAACCAGAATTCACTTTATACTTATATGTTCAAGTTTGCCAAGGTACTCAGCAAAATATCTAGAATTCTAACTCAAAAAGTCTCAACAGGAGAATAGTCCAAGAAGCTATTTGTGTTCCTCCACTGCTTAAAGCATTTTCAATGGTTTTCCACTTCACATAGAATAAAATTACCAAGGCGCAGCATGATTTAGCCTTTAGCTGTGTCTCCACTCTCAAACTGTGCCTCTCTCCCCTTGGTCCATATGCCCCAGACACACTGGCCTAATTTCAGTTCTGTCTCCCTTTAAGCCATCATCTTCTCTACCCAAAGGCCTTTGCACATGCTGCTTCTCATGAATACTTTTCCTACCTCTCTGTCTTTTAGAGCTTTACTTCCTCTGATAGTCCTTCCTGATCATATCTATCTGGCTCCACCTTCCTCCTGTTGTAAAGCCCTTCTAATTTCCTTTTCTGTTTCTTGTACCACTCATCACAGTTTGTGATTCATTTTTTGTGTGTACTTTTCTTTGGCCTTTGTCTCTTAGTGGAAGGAAATCTCTAGAAAGATAGAGCTTAAGTTATTCTTGTTCATCATATAATAGTATGTCCACTGCCTAGCACAGTGCTTTTACTTACTAGCATCTCAAAAAATTTCAGCTATCTATTATAAGAAATGAATGAATGCATGAATACATGAATGTTAACATTTTAATTAACAATGTGATCAAACCATGTTTTACAATGGAACAGATATCTTTCTTTTCTCTGTCACAGCTAATGAAACTAAGAAGTCTTCCTAAATAAGGATCTTTCTCTGTAACAAGGAAGTGAGAATTTTCAAAGCAACTTAAAACCCATAATAATAACTGCCATTTGTAGAGCAGTTTATAACTCACAAAGCTTCCTTGTACTTTTGCCATTATCTTCCCTACATTATAGAAAAAAAAAGAAACACTAAGTACAGAGTTTCTGTACCTCCTTAGTTGCCCAAGATTACAAATTAATGAAAGACAGAAGTAGGACTCAAACCCAGGTCAATAGGTACTTAATTTTACTGGTCTTTCTTCCCTGCCTCATTGGTCTCTCTGTCTTGCAGTCAAGTTACTCCTGCCAAAGTCTGGAGATGATTTTCGGAAGAATCTACCCTGAAGGAGAAATATAGTTTGATTTCAAATCTGATTGAATGTACAGCTAAATTAAGTTGCTGAAGAAAATTCATTTTCTAGGAGCAGTTTCAGCATACATTTTAAACAATTAACAAACACAGTGCATATGTTAAAAACAAAACCAAACCATAAAAAATGGACAGTGGAAGAGACCGAGTAAACAGAGACCACACTCTCTCTAACCCAGTGGGGAATCCGCTGCTATCCTTATTAAGGATAGTTGCAGGAGAAGACTCATCTATATTTTTTTCTCTGGAGACAGTTATACACATGCTTTGCTTAAGTAAAGTACCCCCATAGTCAAAATTGTTCCATTCAGGGCTTCCCTGGTGGCGCAGTGGTTGAGAATCCGCCTGCCGATGCAGGGGACACGGGTTCGTGCCCCGGTCCAGGAAGATCCCACGTGCCACGGAGTGGCTGGGCCCGTGAGCCATGGCCACGGAGCCTGTGCTCCGCAACGGGAGAGGCCACAACAGTGAGAGGCCCGCATACCACCACCAAAAAAAAAAAGTTGTTCCATTCATTGTTATTTACCCACACCAAAGCTGATTTTTATGACAAGCTTCACTGTTAACCCAGATGCTTCCATGGCAGCGTATAAGCTGTGACTGCAGAAATAAGCTTCCCCTCCACAGTCACACTGACATTTAAAGCAGTAATTACAAGAGCAATTTTAAAAGTCAGCTAAGCTTTATTTTTTTCACATAATAATTGTACTGTTTTTATTTAAATAATAAATGTTAATTTAGAAATTATTTTTATTATTATTATGTCTCATTCAAACAATAAAGATCAAAATTAAGAAAGAGTAAGGAAGGTAAAAGAGGGAAGGGGAGGGAAAGAGAAAGGGGAAAATGAGAGTATAGGAGGGGGTAGGAGAGGAGAGGGGAGGGGGGCTATGTTCCAGAATGCCCGTGTCTTGTGCTATTAATGAAAATAAATTTAAAGATCCAATTTCTTTTTCAATATTAAGATGCTTTGTAATTACAGCATTTCTCATTGCCATCAACTTCCAATTCCCTTCTCAGCATGCCTAGGAAACGTAAACATATTCTGGGGAAGAAAGAGTCTAATCAAGATGCAACTGCTAAGGTCATAGTGAAGGAAATTTTCACAGCAAAGACAGGGAAGACCAAGATAAGTAGCACTAGGATATCTGCTCTATCTGTATTTGCTTCCTCAGCAGTCTTCTTTCTCTTTCAAAATTTTGAGCAGAGAGCCAGCTACAAGGCTGAGCATGCATAAACACAGTTGACTGTTGTCACCAAATGCAACTTGCAACAAATTTAATCTGAAGCATATTTCATACTGTTCAGAGTTATTATGCTACAGAGTAGTTAGCATAAATGGTAAACAATTCACATGAGGGGTGGAATTACATTTACATTGTTAAATCAAGATGTTTCTTTTTTTCTCTTGTTCTTTATTCTTCAGCATCATTTGTATTTATATCAATAATTTACATTTGACTTGATCAATGTAATTAAGACACATAGATATAGACACACACACACACACACACACACACACACACACACACACGGTGACAGAGTTTACTCATAAGTTAAGACACCCAGTGCTTCAGACCCAAATCCTCTTCACCATGACTCAACTCCCTGGTCCTCTCCCACCAACTCAGCCCTTTCCACAGTCTTGTTTTTGACGTCCTTCAATCTTGGGAATACCTGATCTGTATATATACAATTCTCACCTCCAGGCCTGATCTCTTAGATGCCCGAGAGTCCAAGGGAAAAACAAAGGAAATCTAAGTAGGTACTGAGTATCAGAACTTGCGTCAGGTGCTTATATAAGGATGATCTGATATGAATTTTTCAAGAGTTTAGCCAGTTTGATATTGCACATATTTTTATAAACACAGAAGTTGAAGTTGAAAGAAAGACTTGTTCAGGGTGACAAAGGTAGTAAGTGATGAAACAGTCCAGGAGTTCAGACTCCACATTTAATGCTCTTTCCATGGCAACACAGAAGAACTCTCAAGAATGAGATTGCAGATAGCCCTTTCTGTTTAAGCTGAGAAAGTGTAATAGCCAGTGCTTATTTTTTTTTTTTTTTTTTGCCAGTGCTTATTTCTGACCAACATCTTACGCCTTGGGATTCTAACTTCTCTTCCTCCATGTGATTCCATTGGAGGTGGAAATTACTGATCCTTCTCTAATCTTACCCTCTTATCTTCCAAAGGCTGGGTACATGCTTCAAGACTGTCCAATCCTGGTACTACATTCCTCTATTAAACCAAATGGTTCAGGGAGTGGACACAAGAGCCAAGCAAGGTCAATTAACTTCCATTTCTGGAAAATGATAAATGGACTATAGGTAAAAGCTTCTTTCCAATGAGTTTGCTAAGCTGGAACAATGCAATTCTGGAGCTGCTGGAATTTATATTTCCTAGCTACAGGAAGGAGCTCCTCTGTTGTAGTTGAGAATAAGTCAGAAAGAACAGATGGCATGCTCTTTCCCTTCTCTATGCGTTTACATGTATGATTCTCTACATCTAGAACACCTCTTTTGCTTTTCCATTCAAAAAGAAAAAATATAGCTAACTCCGCCTATCTCATTTCAGGTATCAGTTCCTTCAGGAGTTCTGTCCTCCTTCCCCACGTTGAGTTAGATGCCCCTGTTCTATACTCTCTAAGCATCTTGTACTTACACCTATAATTGAAATTATCACACAGCATTGCAATTACTATCTACTGTCTTTCCCATTCTCTACATGATGAGATTGTCATACAGAGTGAGCATGTCGTGGTTATCATTGCATTCACATCATTTGGGAAAGTAACAGGTAATAATAGATGCTCAGTGTTTGCAAAAAGTATGGATGGTAGTAGATATTAGGTGAGCTTGAAAACTGTTTCCCATACTGTAAAAGCTGTTGAGAATTATCCTCCACAAGGAAATAAAGGGAAATTTTAAATTTCAGAAATTCCAAATTTTCTTAAATTCTCATGGGTAAAACTAGAACCAGTGAAAATTATAGGCAGATATATTTTACCACAATATAAGAAAAGAGTCTTTTATCAAACACATGGTTTTAATATTTTCTCTATGTCTATGGTTTTTATCAGTTTTACTATGTTCTGCATATTGTAGTTTTACTTGTTACTTATTATGATTGGAGTTTATAGCACTTCTTGAAAATGTAATTTATTTTTTGGTCATTTTTGGAAAATCTCAGTCAATATCTCTTCAAATATGCTCTGACCCATTTTCTCTTTCCTTTATTTCTAGGGTTACAGCTATATGCACATATGATAGACCTTTTCACCATGTCCCTCTATCCTCCTCTTTTTAATGCTATTCTTTCCTTGTATTATTCCGGATATTCTCTTCTGACCTATATTCCAGTTCACTAATTCTCTCTTTAGATGTGGCTAATGTGATGTTAAACCATTTAGTTGTTCATTTCAGTAACTGTATTTTTCATTTCCACAGTTTTTATATTCTTTTTCATAGTCTCTTGACCTCTGCTGAAATTCTCCAATTTGTTACCCAGTTTCTTGAACATGTTAATCATACTTAAAGTCAGTCCACACTTGATAACTCCAGCATCTAGATCATCTGTGGATTTATTTCTACTTTCTGGGTATTTTTTTAATCTAAATTTTTGTTAATTCTTTCCTCTTTCTCTGACTGGTTATTTTTTGTCAAATTCTAAATATTGTGTGTGAAAAATTACAGAGATAATTCAAGACTATAACAGATGCTATCTTCCTCAGAAAAGGTTTGATTTGCTTGTGACAACAGTTATAATAGAAGTAGATCACTTTAATCACCTTAATCTCCTATAGCTGAGCTTCAGTCTTTGTGAGAGCTAGGGTTAGTCTATTTCTGGCTTCATCTAATCCCAAAGTATAGCCCTTCAAGGATTCCAGCTGGAAGTCTTGGATATTTGTTTACCAAGTTCTGTCCTCCTTGGTGGACTCTGTACTCAATTTTTGGCATTGCCCCCTTCATATGAATCAAAAGAAAATTCTCATAGCTTCTCAGCCTCTCAGCCACCAATTGACACCAACTGGGCTCAATTCTATGGACTTCATCTTCTCTGAGTTCCTGCTCCCTCCAGTACTTGCTGCTTTGGTAGCTCTCCGTCACCTTCAAAAAGATTATACACATGCACACATACTTATATATATAAAACCTTCCAAAGTTTTTATATCTACTTCTACATCTATGTTTATATTTCTTGTCATCTTGATAATTTTCCAATACTTTCAAATGTTTTTTAAAAAATGTACATTGTCCTGGGACTTCCCTGGCGGTCCAGTGGTTAAGACTCCATGCTTCTAATGCAGGGGTCTCAGGTTCGATTCCTAGTCGGGGAACTAAGATCCCACATGCCGTGTAGTGCAGCCAGAAAAAAAAAAAATCTATATCTATATCTATATATATCTATACACACACACATTGTCCAGCCTTTCTAGTAGTTCTTAACAGGAGGACTTGTTATCTACCACTGCCAGAATCAAAATCCTACTATAGGATTTTATGTGAGGTTAAAGTTTGACAGGATAAACCTTAAACTTTATCTGGAGGAGTAAATGGAAGAGAATAGCCATGGAAATTTTTCTGAATTAAGGGGAATTAGTCTTTACCCTATAAAGTTTTAGTAATAAAACTGTATGATGATGAGAGAAGAATAGTAACAGATCCAAATAACAGAAAACAATCTAGAAATGTTGGTTATACTATATATATATTATACATTACATATAAAGGAGGAATTTCACCTCATAGAAAATCAATGCCAGATGAATTAAAGATCTAAGTTTCAAACAATCATAAAATTGAAGTAGAGAAATCCTTCCTAGTTTAACACACAAAGTAAAAAACAAATAACAGATTGTCTACATTAAATAAAATTTAAACAAAAGATATCATAAACACTATTAAAATTAAACAGGTAACAATAAACAGGGAAGCAACAAGCTGGGAAAGGTATAAATGGCAGATATTTATAGATAGAGACAGAGAGAGACAGAAACAGAGAGAGGGAGACAGAGAAACAGTTCTAACACAAATCAATAAAAAGATTAAAATGATTCAATACAAAAGTGTGCAAGGTGAAGAGACAATCTACGTTACAAATTTTTTCAAAAACCTATTTGAAGATGCCCAGCTTCACTACACTAAAAAAAAGAAAATTATGAAAAACAAAACAACAAGATAAAGCCTTTTTTAGCTTTCAAATGAACAAATATTTATATACATTCTTGGCAAGGGTGTGAGGAGATAGGAGCTCATAAATACTTTTGGTGGGAAGATAAATTGATGCAATTTTTATGGAGGACAATTTGGCAATATTTATCAAACTTTAAAATATGCTTATCATTTCACTTCTAGGGCTCTCTTCTACAGAAATATTGGCACTTGGGTAAAAGGAAATATACTGAAGCACCATAACTAACAGTGTAAAATTGGAAACCATCTAAATGTCCACTACGTAAAGGAACGGTTAATTAAATTTTGCTCATCTGTTAAATAGCATACTATAAATCTATTAAAAACTACAAGCTGTTGGACTTCCCTGGTGGCACAGTGGTTAAGAATCCGCCTGCTAATGCAGGGGACACGGGTTCAAGCCCCGGTCCGGGAAGATCCCACATGCCGCTGAGCAGCTAAGCCCGTGTGCCACAACTACTGAGCCTGTGCTCTAGAGCCCGCAAGCCACAACTACTGAGCCTGCGTGCCACAACTACTGAAGCCCACGCACCTAGAGCCCCTGCTCCACAACAAGAGAAGCCACCTCAATGAGAAGCCCGCTCGCCACAACGAAGAGTAACTCCAACTCCCCGCAACCAGAGAAAAGCCCGTGCGCAGCAACGAAGACCAAATGCAGCCAAAAAAAAATAATAATAGTAATAAAATTTTAAAAAGTACAAGTTGTTGTATCCTTACTATCATATTATATATTGGCTAGTGAGAAAAGCAAGTTATAAAAATTTTTTAGTATGATTTGTTTTAAAAATTCTACTTCTGTGAATATTGTATATATTTTATGTGCATCTGTGTGTGTGTGTGTGTGTGTGTGTGTGTACGTAGCTTACTAAATGAGTTGAATTCAGTAATCAACAGAAAATGGCCATGCATTTGTTTTCATGTATGCCAGTTTGTATGATACTGTAACAGGCAGACCCCCATAGCCTCTTTTCTGATCACTTGAAGGTACTAAAAATATAGCCAGTCTAAATCAAAACGTCAATTTTGTATCCAATTGAAAACCTCTCCCTCTTTCTAGCAAGGGCTTAACTGTAGTTTGGAGACCAGCAGTGAGATGGGGGGGAAATGTCTATCCTCTTACTCTTTCTTCCTTTCCTCCCACCCTTGCTGATGGTTTCAACAGGGTCAAGTGACGGAAAAGGAGGTTTTAAATGAAAAGAGCCAGATGTCTTTCTTGACCACTGCTGTGATAATCCTTGTGTCCTGTCAGTGACCTCTGCCCTGGCAGGCATACAGTCTAGCTCTCTCCTGGAGGGATACATAGCCAGCCTCACTCCACATCACTGCCCTTACCAAGTGTGCATCTCAGGAGGCCTTCAACCAGCGAATAGGACCTCTGTTTCCTTACTCATGGGCATGAGCCATTTACAGAGGGAACTCCCTTACTGGGTCTGAGGTAGAGGAGAAAAGCCAAAGACCTACAAATTCCTTTCAAATAATTGTATTCCAAATTAATTTCTAGGTGCCTTTACATAGGCTGTTAGTGATGATGTCACTAGTCTCAGTTTGGTTTGTTTTAGTAAATCCTGTGTAAATGTCTATCATGCCTCTCTTTAGAATATGGGTCACTTATCACCTATTATCTTCAGCTTTGGTGCATCAGCTGCAAATCCAAAACAATAGGCAATACCCCGTTTAGCACCCTGTCACATTTATACCCCCCCACACACAATCTCATGCACACAGATCTACATACATTTGCTTTGTTAATGGAGATCGAGAAGTAGGATACCCACAAACTGTGAACATTGTTGGCCTCTGCGGTGGAATGGGGGGCAGTGAGAGTGGTGACTTTCATTTTTCAATCTATATTTCTCAATCGTTGAATTTGCTTACAATAAGCATGCAATTCCTTTGTAATTAAGAAAACACTAAAATAGTAATGATAGTAATAATAAAATGTTGATAATAGCTATCATTTTTAAGTCTCAAAGTACCAGGTTCAGTGCTAGATGCTTTGTTAACATTATCTGTTTCAATCCTCTTCACAGCACGATGATTATGGCTTTTTGGTAGATGAGGATTCTTTGAGGCCAACTTGGCCAACGTTCTAAGTTTTGCTGGGCTTAGAAACCAATGTAGTCTACCTCCAGAAACCCTCAACAGTTCTCCTGGTATATTCTAATCTAGCACTGAGCAGGGTGACAGGCGGTAGGCCACTCAGTAGTGGTTGATTGACTGCAGGCCGTGAACTGCCTCTTTTCATCCGTAGCACCCGGCACAGTGTCCTAGCTGTAATAGATGTATATTAGGTGCTCGGTAAATGCTAGCTGAATGGATTGAGAGGTCGTATAATTTATCATCCAAACCAGGACACTTCTGGTAGTGAAAGTGAGGGCGACTCACAGCTACACAGGTGCAGCACATGAAAATCAGGACGGTTCTGGGAAAACGAGGCTGTATAGTCACCCTGTTGGTAGAAGGAAAGAGGGAAGGGGGGAGGAAAAGGAGGGCAGGGAGGGAGTAGGAGAGAAGGGAGAAAGTGTATCCACGGTATTTTATTGTCCTGCAAATTTTTGTAGAGTGCATAAAGCTTTTTCACAATTAATGACATGAAGCTCGAAAATAAAATGGACCTCGGAGAAGTAGCATATCTGTATACAGGAGTTTTAGTTATTATAATTAGTGATTTCAAGTCATAAAAGGGGAATGATGGAGAGCTATCAGGAAGGAAGAGAAGGCTGAAGCTTTTGAAGGAAAATAATTCTGTTTATTTTCATCTCTTGACAGACACAACAATACATCAAAGAACAAACGCCCTGGAAATGAGGTTCTTTCCAACAGTTTGGGTAAAGAAGAGAGCTGTAGAGGTTTGGGTCAAGTGTTGCGCTGGAAGCCGCTGGGAGGTGACAGAGATGTCATTTCGTGTCCAGACCCAGCTGAGGCTCGTCCAGTCCTGACTGCTCAGCTCAGAGGAGGAAGTACTCGAGCTGGGGAATAAACGACATGAACAAACTATTGTGCTGGCCGAAAAGTTCGTTCGGGTTTTTCCGTAAGATTATACGGAAAGACCCGAACAAAACTTTTGGCCAGCCCAATACTTGGGTTGGTTTAAGCTTTCTCTGAGCCTCACTTTCCTCATCTGCTCATTTGGGATAAAACACCTCACAGTGTGAGGTGAAAATTCAAAGAAACAATTATGGCAGCTGTGCATCTTCCTTACCAGGGTCAATTGTTTTGATGAAACATTTGTTCTTATAAAGACTGAGAAGTCTGGGACCTGTGTCCCACTACTCTGTGCTCTCTCACATCTGCTGCTGATGCTTTGGACAATGCTATAGACTGAATATTTGTGTCCCCAACCCCAAAATCATATGCTGAAATACTAACCCCCAATGTGATGGTATTAGGAGGTGGGGTCTTTGGGAAGTGACTAGGTCATCATAAGGGTAGAGCGCTCAGGAATGGGATTGTGCCCTTAGAGTAGAGGCTCCACAGATCTCTCTTGCCCCTTTGACCATGTGCGGTAACGGCGAAAAGACAGCCATCTGTCTATGAGGAAGCAGGTCCCCACCAGACAATGAATCTGCCCTTGCCATGATCTTGGACTTCCCAGTCTCCAGAACTGTGAGAAATAAATGTCTGGTTTTTTTTTTTTTTTTTGCGGTATGTGGGCCTCTCACTGTTGTGTCCTCTCCCGTTGTGGAGCACAGGCTCCGGACGCGCAGGCTCAGCGGCCATGGCTCACGGCCCAGCCGCTCCGCGGCATGTGGGATCCTCCCGGACCGGGGCACGAACCCGCGTCCCCTGCATCGGCAGGCGGACTCTCAACCAGTGCGCCACCAGGGAAGCCCAATGTCTGTTGTTTTTAAGCCACCTAGTTTATGGTATTTTTGTTATAGCAGCCCAAATGGACTAAGATAGACAAAGCTCATCACATTAGTGTTGTCTTGTAGGACATGTCATGCACTGAAATGACAACTTCAGCTTGCTGAGAATATGGCTCTCCATCCCACAATTTATGCCCATTTTCTGAGAGGATGCCCATTGTAGGGTCAGTGGGGTCATTGAATTTTCATTCTGTGGGATTCAGCGCTTTCTCAAGAGGCAGGCTGACTATATAAGGTCTAACACGCCTGGCGGTGGGTAGGTCCACAAAACAAGTCAGGGTAAGCATGTGTGTGTGCGTGTGTGTGTGTGTATGTGTGCATGCAGACATGTTTAACTGTGTGTACATGTGTGTTTAGTGAGAAGAAAAAAGTGAGATGAAAAGGACTGAGGTCACTGATGAACCACAGATTATCTCCCAAACCTCCCGAACCCCTGCATCTAGAATATCCACTTGTTCTAAACATCAGGGAGAAGAAAGTTGAATTACTGACATCTTATATAAATCTAAATTTTCTAATAGCATTTTACATTATTAAAACTTAATGAGAAAAGACTGAGTAGGGGAGAAGTCTATCTTATTAAGCTCATTTTTTGGTCTATTTTTCATTTTATAAAGAGATTCAAATTCAAAGCCTACACAACAAAGAAGCACTCACTCCCCTTTGTGGAGTAATATGTTTGGCTTTTTTTCTTTAAATTGGGCTTAAATTAGACCTCAGAAGGAGGGAATTCATTAAAATCCTGATCTGTGATGTCGGCAAGTTGCCATCTGAAAGGCCTGTATTACTTCCTTTGATAGGGTTCAAAGGAGAAATAACAAATGCCAAAAATAAGATTATAGTTTTGCTTGATGCGCCAATTTATAATGTTTTCATCAGATTACAAAATCACAAAATTAGATAAAGAAGAAAAAGATTAATTCTTGATAGGTAGTTTTTTCCCCAGTTAAAATATACATAGACCTTGTGTGCATTATGTGTGTTTTCTTCTAGCATTTTTCTATGAAGAGATACACATGCAAATCCATGGACATTCATGTATGTGGTAAAATTGATATCACACGTCATACATAAATTGTATCCTGCTCTTTTCCACTTAATCCTATATTATTATCATTGCTTCTGACTGAATGTTATTCGAAAACAATTTTTAACTGCAGATAAGGCATAAATTATAATTAATTGAAGAGGCCTCTGTCATTGTCTGTAGGGACCATTTCCAGTTGATCAGCATTGTCAGTAATGTATGAGAAGTAACCGTGTTTAAATATAAATTTGGAATCTGATATTGCTTTAGATTCTTAAAAATGGAATTTTTATATTCAAAGGGCTCATTTTAAAGCTTTTGGGATATTTCTTACAAAATGTCTCCCCATGAAATTTGTTACTGTGTGACTGCCATGAGAGGGGATACGGGCCAAGCACTCCCCCCCGACCCTCACCAGCCTTGAGCATCATCCAATTATGCCAATTCCTGTGTGTGCTTTGCACATTTTTCTACCAGTGTTAGTGTTTGTATAATTCAAATTTTTTCAATGTAAACTTTAAGGCTATTAGCCCTTCTTTTTGTTTGTTTGCAAATGGATTTTCCAAGTTGTCATTTACCTTTTAATTTTGTTTTTTGTGCTGGTGACAAACTACTTACATTTTTAGGTAGCCAGATATAACAATCTTTTTTTAAATATCTCTCCTGTTGCTTTTATGCTTGTAAGTCCTCATCTATCCCTAATTAGTTTACTACCTGCCAATAATTTTTTCCTGTTTCTAAATTTAAAAAAATGTATAATCCAGGGACTTTCCTGGTGGCACAGTGGTTAAGAATCCGCCTGTCAATGCAGGGGACACATCCCTGGTCCGGGAAGATCCCACATGCTGCGAAGCAACTGAGCCCGCGTGTCACAACTACTGAAGCCACGCGCCTAGAGCCTGTGCTCCACAACAAGAGAAGCCCCCGCTCACCGCAACTAAAGAAAAGCCGTTGCGCAGCAATGAAGACCCAGCATAGCAAATTTTAAGTTCCTAGCATAGTGGCTGATACACACTTTATGTTCAATACTTGGTTATTATTGTCATATTATATTTATGATCTTTAGTCCTTTATCTAGGAATGTGGAGTGTTTCTTGTTCAAATACTTTTCGTATTTCTCAGTAAATTTTTAAGATTGATAACATACATTTTTACTTATGCTTATTCCCAGGTATTTGGTGTACTGTTAAAAAAAAAGACATTTTCACTACATCTTTTAATTGTTATTTGTTAAAATGGCTGAAACCTCAAAACGATAGGTGTCAACTGCATTTATATTCCAAAGTGAGATCACCTTCACCTTCAAGGACTAGCAGAGGAGACAATGAAAATTGGTTTTACGATCCTTGTCTTTTTACCTTCTCAAACATCACAAGGGTTAAATTGGAGAGGTGAGGAGAGTTTGGAAATGGAGACTTTTAAAGAGAGAATAGTCTGAAAGATGCATCCCAATCCACTCCCCTCCCTCTTACACACAACACACATGGTCCCATGGGTAAAAGGTGTAGGATGCTTTTCTCTCTACACAAGTCAAGTGAAAGTGGATGCATTGGGACCACTCAGAGAACTGGTCGAGAGTGCCCCGGAGCTGGCGGCATGATGGTGTGGTGTCTGAGTCAGGCCTCAGGAATCTAAAGGATGAGAGTCTGAAGCAGCTTCAGGCAGAAAGTAGAGAGCTATGGTAGAATAAAACTGCATCCATCAACAGCAGATCTAAGAAAACTGTTTCTCCTCGAGCCCAGATAGAATCAGTGGAGCTATCTGGTGGCACAAGAGGACTTGATCAGGGACTTCCTTGGTGGTGCAGTGGTTAAGAATCCGCCTGCCACTGCACGGGACACGGGTTTGATCCCTGGTCCGGGAAGATCCCACATGCCGCAGAGCAACTAAGCCCGTGTGCCACAACTACTGAGCCTGCGCTCTAGAGCCTGCAAGCCACAACTACTGAGCCCACATGCTGCAACTACTGAAGACCACGCACCTAGAGCCCATGCTCCGCAAAAAGAGAAGTCACCACAATGCAAGGCCTGCACGCTGCAACGAAGAGTAGCGCCTGCTCACCCCAACTAGAGAAAGCCTGCGTGCAGCAATGAAGACCCAATGCAACGCAGACAAAAATAAATAAATTAAAAAAAAAAAAAGAATCCTGGTGTCGATGTTTTAAAAAAAAAAAAAGAAGACTTGATCAGCAAGATGCTGGAAGTGAGCAGCCAAGGGAAGAGTTGGGATGACTGTGCAAGCGTACATCCTCCACGTCAGTACATGGTAGTAGACATGAGATCCTCAGTGGTAGGGGCTTTTCAAAGAAGCCACAAAGTGCTCCAAAGAAAGTCCCCTTGAAGTATCTGAGCCCAGAGAGTGACAATGCACAATATGAACCAAATAAGACATTTTCTGCCTTTCTTCCTCTCCTCCTTTTTTCCCACCCCTGCTCCCCACCCATTTTGACTTTAGAAGTGTAAGAACTGGTATCAGCAAGTAGAGTGGTGGAGGAATGGAAATACACATCCCAAAGCTGGGAAATGGGAAAAGCTTTAACTTCAATGGGAGTTTGGACTTTGAATTGGAATGAGAATGTTTTAAGGATTATAGTGACCGAAGCCTTATTAATTATCTCAGAGAGGCCAGAACATCACGGTTTCTGCCCTGGATTTTATCCAAGAGATTAGGAAAGAATTAGCCCTCCAAAATCAGTATGCAGGAGCAGTGGTAACAACAGAAGCAAGTCATTTTCTGTTGTATCCTTCAAATTCTGATGTTCAACATGACAGTTACATCTGTTCAAATTTTAATATTATTTTAATAATAAGCATACAAAATAATGAAGGGTGTCAAGCAAATTAGGAAAGTGACATTCACTTATTTATCTTAGGGAGTTTATATAGCAGCAGATATGTTTTTAAGTGCTCAGAGATCAAACCAGTAAACCCTAGGGATGAACAGTCCAGGCCATCTAGTCCGTTGCTCTGTCTACAGAACAAGGACAACTAAACCATCTGTGTCATATGCAAATTCCCTCTATTTAAGAAACTTGTAAGGGAGATTGAATGAAATAAAATCAAACCGTTTCTGAGCAGGCCCTTTGCCACCCAGAGCCCTAATGTAAACAGTGGATATTAATTTTCAGGCCATAAAACTCATGGACACAAAGAACATAATTTTGTAAAATTTTTCTCTAACTCATCCAGGGCCTTCATTCTATCCGATGTAAAAAACATAATCTATTCAATTCAGATAAACTGTCAATTAATTAAGTAATTTTCTCCAGGCACCTTAAGCTAAGACTTATTCTACTCCTAAAGTAGCATCAAACTTTGAGAGGAGCTTCAGTGGAATGGGTGTCTGGTCTGCAGATTTCCTGCTGTATCTATCTGATAGAGTTTGCTGGGATACAAAGCACCCTGTGTAAACTCGGTCATTACTTGGGTCCCTTCTGTGTCTTCCAGCATATGCTCCATCCTGACTTGCCTCCAGCTGACAGGGTCACAGAGGTCATTCTCCTCATTCTGATGACCAGGGTCCTCTGGGTGAGCCATCCTCTGTCAGCCACTCTGTGTAGCTCTAAGGGGCACATGGAACTTTTGGCCATTATTTCATGCTTCTCCAGTGTCATAAGAGCCACAGAGTTGGGGGGTGGTGCTATCTCAAGCTCTCTTTGCCTAGACCTGCCCTATCCCCATTTTCGTGGTACAGCCACTTTCAAAGGCAGATGTAGGGCTTCCCTGGTGGCGCAGTGGTTGAGAGTCCACCTGCCAATGCAGGGAACACGGGTTCGTGCCCCGGTCTGGGAAGATCCCGCATGCCGCGGAGCGGCTGGGCCCGTGAGCCATGGCCGCTGAGCCTGTGCGTCTGGAGCCTGTGCTCCGCAACGGGAGGGGCCACAGCAGTGAGAGGCCCGCATACAGAAAAAAAAAAAAAAAAAGCAGATGTAAAAGACTTCGCTAAAGCACTGTCACCCCCTCACACTTATCTGGGAAGCAGGATACAGACCTTCTCTACTTTGGATATTGCCTCCCCGCTCTGGGCTGTGTCCTGCTGTCATCTAGCTTTTCCGGGCTTATTCAGGGCAGGGGTAAAGGGCCAGGCTTATCTCGAGTACTGACTGGCAGCTAAGCTTCCTCATCCTTCTCAGAAACTCCTCTTCAGCCAGGTTGTCACCTTTTTCTATAGAAAGCTATAGAAGTAATTAACTCTATACCTGCCTTCCTTCAGCGTTTCAGCCTAGAAACAAAAAAACAAACAAAAAACCCACCAGCAACTTCATCTCTTGCCTCAAAAATAAAAGGCCTTAGATTTCAAGACTAATGCCTCTGCTCTGAGTTTCAAGAATCTGTTTGGAATTTTAAAAAGGAAGGAAAGAAAGAATTTGCCCCTATTCTCTCTAAGTTCTTTGTGGCTCCTTTCAGTGAGCGCTCTCTGAGCAGTTAATGCCGCTAAGTCAACGGAGAGAGGGTCATGGTGGGAAGGAAGAAGCCAAACGTTACTTAACATTTCTACATTTTAATCTGTAATACATGTGTTTCAAATCTCCAGCTATCTAACAAAAGTCACCACACGTACACCCACTTCTTCTCTACCCCTAGCCAACAAGGAGGAAACATATATTTCTACAGTTTCCTGGGCCTAAGGTTGGGGAAAGAAACTCGGCAGCAGGCATATACATGCCCATTAATTACCAAAAAAGTGCACTTCAAAGCAAGCTGAATCTATGGAGGTCAGCCCGGAGAGGTTCTAGCAGATCTGTGCTCTCCTACATCAGAAGTATCCCTGGAATCAAAGGGTAGAAATAAAGGCAATCATACCCAGAGGGGATTATTATTGAGATCAGGATCAGCTTTAAGCATTCAGAAAATTATTTGTTTACTTGCAGTTTTAATTTTATGAATTTGACAACGCGAAACGAATGACAAAGAGTCTATCCATCTAGGTCCTATACGTTGGACAGTGAACACATTTTAACTTTGTAACAAACAAAACCAGATTAATATGCCTCCAACCTGAAATGACTTTGGAATTGTCAGAAAAGTGAACTGGGGAGTGTGATGTCCCACCTCTATTTACTAATCAATTTGCAATGTCTTAATTAAATTCTCTTCTGGGCCTCGAGAAGCTATGGTGAGACTGGAAGGTATAATTTGAACCAAATTCTCCAACAACCACAATATAAGTAGGGAGAAATAATCTCTGGATTTTTCCAAGATAAAAGGGAAATCGAATTCTTTCCTATCACATATTCTCTGTTAGAAGGGCTAACAGGTGGAAAAAAAATAGATTTATTTGGGGTTCTTTGTCCACAAGGCAGAATTATACTTCCGTTTCAAGGAGGAAGACTTTAAAATATAAACGTACCCTCATTTCCCCCAAGTCATGCTAGTGTGCAGGGAGCAGAGTGGAAACCAAGGAGAAGATAAGAGGAAAGAGGCTGAGTCACTGCTAAGGGTACAAGCAATAATCCACAGTGACTTGAAATCACATTTCCAGTAGAATCATCGGCCCTTGAATTCTCTGGTCTCCTGCTTTCCCATGGCAGGTGCTGGGAGAGGAAGGATTCATTCATTTGCTTCTTGCTGTTAGCTTGCCATTCTGTCGTGTTGTCAGGTGAGCTCAGTTTTCCCTGTAGTGGTCTTGACCATCAGATCTTCTTCTTTGCCACCTCTGCTGCATTCTTAACATTGGGCTGTCACTGCCTAGCTTGACCTTCCTACTGCCAGTGAAATGGGAGAAAGTTCTCTCTTCAGCAATAATGTAATTTTTTACAAGCAACCCTAAAGGGTAGCTTGGCTCTCACCATTTTCATTTATTCATTCAACATGTATTCAACAAATATTTAATCAGCAGCTGCCACATGCCAGGCACTGGGGTTGGGACTGGCGGCACAGTGGAGAACAAGACAGTGATGGTCACTGACTTTGTGGTGCACAGAATCTAACATGGCACTTTTCTTCCTTTTCTAGTAAACTTCAGAAAACCTCCTCAAGTGCCAAGGAACATCTGGGTGGCACTCTCCAGTCTGGCATTCAAAAGCATTTGTTCTGGGACTTCTCTGGTGGTGCAGTGGTTAAGAATCTGCCTGCCAATGCAGGGGACATGGGTTCAAGCCCTGGTCCGGGAAGATCCCATATGCCGTGGAGCAACTAAGCCCGTGAGTCATGGCCGCTGAGCCTGCGCTCTAGAGCCCGCGAGCCACAACAACTTGAGCCCACGTGCTGCAACTACTGAAGCCCACACGCCTAGAGCCCACGCTCCGCAACAAGAGAAGCCACCGCAATGAGATGCCTGCGCACCACAACAAAGACCCAACGCAGCCAAAAATTAAAAAATTTTTTTTAAAAAGGCATTGGTTGTCCAGCATCTCAGAACCTTCTCAATTCTCCACATTGGAACAAACTTTCTGCTCACGCAGGTACTTCTCCCAAATGCCTTTTTCTACTTACCTTTCTCAAAAGTTTAAAAAATATATTTATTTATTTGGCTGCACCGGGTCTTAGTTGCGGCATGCAGGATCTTCATTGCCGCATGTGGGATCCTTCAGTTGCGGCATGCATATGGGATCTAGTTCCCTGACCAGGGATCAAACCCAGGCCCCCTGCATTGGGAGCTCAGAGTCTTAACCACTGGACCACAAGGGAAGTCCCTTGCTCGAATATTTTAATCACCATGTCACAGAAACCAACTCTCCAATCCATTTCTTGCCATTTTTCCCAAGAGGTGTAGAGGGCCATTATGAAAGTGGAATTTCTTCAGCCCCAGTGGGCCAGAGCTATATTGATTATATGTGAGAAGATATGAAGGAGTGTCCAACCTTAAGAGTTGAATAGTCATATTATAAAAAACTTTATAGGCAATGGACAGTTGAAGTTCTTGGTTGAAATAATAAATAGAGGATGCATTTTTTATACTTTGCACACTTTTCCTCATGGCTGAATGGTAAGGAACCCATTAGCAATTTTAGAAAAGAGTAATAAGATCAGGTGTGTACTTCCCATCATATACAATTTATTTACTATTTAGGGAGCTTTGAAAGTGGGACTATTTAGACGGAATTGGGATGAACTATAGTGACACTCCAGCTTAAAGAGAAAAGGTATCCAATTAGTTTCTTTACCTTTTTCTCTTCAGGGTAGTGCTTTTATCCTTCCTAAAATCCTGCATTGCAGGGACAACCAGCATTCCCTTTCTTCTTAAAGGGTTTTCTGGTCAAAAATTCTATAGTGCTATAGTCAGAGCTATAATCTTACTTTGTCCATAGTTGCAGACTCTATTCATGCTGGAAAAGACATCTGTGGTTCTGAGCATCATTCTCTGGGATGCAGAGGCTGAAATGTTTGGTCTCAAGGAGGTCAGAAGGGGAGGAAGTTGAGGAAGGAGCTGGTTTTCAGTCAATGGTCAACCAGTCCATATCACAGACCACCCTGCCACCAATTGAGGACCTGATGACAAACACCTCTGAACTGGGGTCAAAAGTCAGGCTCATTCCTCCTCTTTATCTTGAAAATAGTCCCTTTACGTATTATGGGCTGTAGGTTTTATGGTTGGCGGAGCATATGTGAAGAACTGGGAAGGAACTGAGAAAGATATTGCAATGTGGACAGGGCAGGGTGTGAACAATTATAAACCTTTGTGAAAGTGTTATCCTCTGAGCTGTCATTCACTTGCTTTCTCCCACGCTGAGAGTGTGGTCACGAGGTCAGTAAAATTGACTGAAGACAGACAGACAGAACCATGTTTTCCAGGAATCTCAGAGGAGTAACAGCTGCAAATAAGACATCCTGGCAATGACCACAAAAGAGAGAGCTGGCTTGACAGCCTTGAATGCACAGGTTACACCTAGATGCCTAGAAAGTATTCTGATTCTCTACAATGACTATTGACTAAAGGCAGAATCCTCTAAGTAGAAGAGACAATGAAATGCACCTGAGAATTCTGACATTTTGTCAACAAAATCAATGAAGAAATTTGATGTGGAAAATTTTCCTGGACAAAGGGAAAAGGCAAGTTGATCCCAGCCTAACTGATATTAACCTACCTAAAGGAAGACTATGGCAAGAGAAGAGAGTTGGTTAGTCAGAAAAGCATAGAAAAATGGGGATCAGAGAGGCAAAATTTGGCCTTGTGTGCACAGTACCCAGGGGAGAGAGATTGTAATTCTGGAAGATTTGCCACAACCTGCATATATTTCAAGAGGCCACAGAGTGCATGGTTTAGGATGTCTCTGGAGTCAGACTAAGCTAGTTCAAACACTAGGACCATAGCTTACTTACTTACTTACTTAATTGCTGTCTTGAGCAAGATACTTAAGTTCTTTGAGCCTTGGTTTCTTCATATGTAAAACCAAGATAATATTAATAGTTCCTTGTTGCCCCTTCTTCCTGGGCACACAGTGAGACTACATTTCCCAACCTCTCCTGAAGTTTTAGGAGTGGTCATGTGACTGATTTCTACCCAGTGGAATAGAAGCCAAAGTGGCATGCAACTCCTCCAGGCCCAACCCATTAAAAACTTCCTATATTCAATCTTCTATCCTCTTTACTTTCCCACTGGCTGGATGTGGCAGAGCCTCCAACACTTTGGGGACCTGAATGACTGTGTGGAGCAGAGCCTCTTTACCAATCTGGAACCATGTTAGACTATTTGTAGGAGAAACAATTAAATTCTATGGGGTAAACTATTATTCCTTTGGGGACTTATTTTCTACAGCAGTTAGCCATCTTAACTAATATACTACTAATTGTTTTGTTGCATAAAAAGAGATGAGTCCATGTAAAACCTGTAGGATGGTACCTGCTATATAGAAAGTGCTTAAAATGTATAGCTATTATTTTTATCCTGAGCTAAACCAGACGCCTTTGAGGCTGGTGCAAGTTTGAAGATGACAAAATTGATGTCAGACTCAGCTGAAGTTTCTTCGTTTTTTCTTTGCCGTATTAGCCAAAAAACACTACACAAAGTATAAGTGAGATGATGAATATATGCCAGCATGACTGAGCCGGTCACCAATACCTCTCTTGCTTTCCAAGAGATAGATGGTGTGGGCTCAACAACCCACACAGACCAAGGGGGTTGTCAAGTCAGGAGAGCCAGAACTGTAGACTAATAGCCTTCATACACTTTAGCTTGGGTTAGTAGGTGAAGAGGAGAGAGGGGGGTCTCAGGTCATTTCTCTAAGATGTCATTTGAGTTTAGTTTTATATTTTTTGCTGAACCACAGTTATATAATATTCTTACTTCCATATTTCATTTCTTATTGCTCCACTGGGTCTACTAGAGGTATCAGTGCAACACAACAAGCTATAACCTACCACATCCTACCATCTTTCTTCCTTTGTACAAATTCCTTGATTTCCAAACTAACATGTATTCCGATTAGCTTTCCTGCCCTCTGTAACTGAAAACTAAAGCTCGGGAATGAAGACACAAGCATTGACCCCAGAAAAGGAAATCCATATTACCAATGCATATATAAATCAATTATCTACCAGTCCCACTCCAGTCACTCTGTATCCTCCATCCTGCATTATTTTTTCATGGCATTTACAGCTATCTGAAATTTCATCTTTTATTTATTTGCTTACTTATTTATTATCTGCCTCTTCCCCCTGATGTAAGCTTATGAGGATGGAGACTATCCTCTTGCTGCTCTATCCCAACATTCAGAACAGTGCCACTCACAAAGCAGATACAAAGAAGCACATTTTTTTTCAAATAAATAAATGAATTTGTTGAACGAATTGATGCTTGTCATAGGTTGGTTTCCCTGAATCTCTTCATTTATGGGGAACTGATGAAAGAGTTTCTAGACCAAAAAAGCTAATTACTGGGGCCTTGACAAGATCTGGTACCAAGATCAGGTTACTTTGTGGATACTTGTTTGGGTATCCAGACAGCTGGGATCTTTAGGTAAAGTGACTACACAACCACAAAACATTTGGGAATGGAAATTTGTACATTACTTCTGGGGAGGTGAATCTAGCTTATTGTCACTCAATTATATTACAATTCATTATTCCCTGTTCTGGTGTCAGGAAAAGATTAGAGCCCTTGGGATTACTTAGCCTACAGGAGAAAATGCTGAGATGAGATACAATCTGCTCACTAAAATAAGCCTTGTCAAATTCATCTCATGTCTTTTTTGGTGAGGGTCATTAAGCTGATGGATCTGGGGGAATGTTCTACAATAAAGGATTTTGTGGGATCTCTCAGGTTATTCTCACAGACAAAAAGGGAAAAGACAGGTGAATTGGCATATGGTTGAATGTTGAATGACCATCCCTGAAGGATGCAGGAGGGGGTCTTTGGTGATGGATTTTATTGGATTTTGTACAAGTACCTGGAATGCATTCTGATCAATTCTGTGGATCACAGACATGCCTAGGAATAAGAACTAACACATGGGTGACAGAATCAGGTCCCATAAATCTCTTATTGAGCTGTAACAATGAATGTAATATAACAAGACTGAATTTAACAGAGATAAAGATCAAGTCATGCACCTGGGTTCAACAAACCAATCACACGTCTGACCCAGCTGAGTTCTTTTAAATCATCCAAGCCACTCCCAAGCTGCACAGCCAATATCCTGGAAAACTCAGTCCCTGACACCTTACAGAGCCCAAGTCTAGATCCCTATTGCCCAAGGTCACAGCTAATTCATTTCTTGACCCCGTCTGTTACCTCAGCTCCTGACCTCTTACTCCATTCCCTGGTTCTGGCTGAACACTTGCCCTTTGGCTCCGACCATAGGCTCCCCTCTGCTGCTATGATCCCATTTCTGCTGCTTTGACCTCTCCAGCCCCTTTGCGTCTGATCTCTGGGACCCATACCAGCACCTTCTCTGAGAATAGATAGCTTTAGGACAGAACGTTCCAAGCATTGACCAGTCTTGGCACCCATGAAGACACATACCTGTGGAGAAGACAGATAAGCACAAAGTAGATAGATAGATAGATAGATACGTATATATACATATACATATCTATAGATACATATAGATACGTATATATATCTTCATTTTTTCTTTCATTCTATACATATATATGTTTATAAAAATTCATCCATACTTTATTGCTACCTTTTTGTACTTTATAATATATTAAGATATTTTGACCATGAAAATAAATATTTTTCTATGGCAGGTTCATTGAAGAATGCATGTTAGAACTTTGAAAAAAGTATAGAGAGGGGTTTTTTATTTCTAAACTGTAAAAAAATATCACACATCATTCCATGCTAATTTCAATGATTTTTTTGGAAGGAAAACATAAATGATCAAAATTGGTTCAAAAGGATGTCCACTTAGCTGGGTCTCTAGCTTTAGGCTCTCTGAATGGTGACCCTTGTCCACCTGGTCACACATCCATAGTGGGACATGCAATTATCTTGTTTGTATGCTTTGTCAAGGGCAACCAGGTATCTTGGAAGGCATTTCATTATCTCCAAGTTTTCTTTGATAATGACTTAATTTTCTAAGAAATGAAATGCATCAGGATCCAGCCACGGCTGCTGGATTCAAGGGCTGCTCTAATGTCTCCCCACCCCCATTTTTGGCCCTTTTCCACCTTCTCTCCAGGGGAGAGGAAGGTGCCCTCCCTTCCCTCTCTCCTCTGCGAGTTATGTCAGGTGGCTTGCTTGGGGAGGTGCCAAAGAATAATAAACGCTGTTTTCAAACTGGCTCAGGAGCTGGCAATTCCTGGTGATTTCAGGCTGGCTTCCAAGCTGTTTGCCGAAGTAGGAGGGAGGACAGAGTTCTTAGTGAATACCATCCACACACCGCCCTTCCAGACTCACTGTTGGGCCCTGCAGATCATCTCCGCTTCTCCGTCCAGGAAGGAGGCAAAGAATAGTGAGCAGTGATGTCACCTGGGACACTTCTACTGTTTCCATCTGATCCCAGCTTCCTCTCATGAGGAGCAAAACCAAGTCCCCCAAAGCTACCCATGTTGGCCGTGGCCCACTTAGTCTTCCCAGGCACAGGGCCCCCTGAGACACCCCCTCAGGTTCTGGGAAGAAAACAACCTTCCAGAGTGTGCCCCCAAGACTAAAGCACTCCCACTCCCTGTTCAGAGCCAGTGAGGACTGCCTCGGTGCGGGCCTCCTGCTGTGGCCTCTGGATGGAGTCCCTTTCCCAGCTCCTGAGGTCTTAGCTTGCTTCAAGTGCCAGCTCGAAGCAACCCTGCCCCAAGAAGCATCAACCATGTCCCCTTCACCAGTGTCTAGCTCGCTTGGCACCCATTGCCTTAGCGCGCATGGCCCTCTCTCTTTCACCCTCGTGTTATACTTATCATTGTAGATACCTTGACTCCCTCACTGGACTGTAGGCTTCTTTATGGCACAGAAAATGACCGATTCACCTTTATTTCCCCCATACACACTCAGCAAATCAATGAAGAATGGGTCATTATCCTAAAAGTTGCCTGAGTTCCTGGTGCCCTGGGCAAAGTTGCTTACTTCTGTTTCTTCTGGGACACATTGTAAAACATGCTTGTTTCCAAACACACTGCCACCTTCCAACTCTCTGCCTCCCAGGAACCCCCGACTGAGTTCTCTTTCTCAGAATCAGGAAGAGACCTCTGGGTTCTTTCCCAGCACACGCCCACATTCCACACGCTCACCTAATGCCACCTTGACCTGCAGTAAAGACAGAGCTGTCCTGATTGAAATAGAAAGGGATGTGGTTTAATCACTTTTGCTTGATTTCTCTTTCCCCGGTTTCCTCACCTCCAGCTGCCCCTGTGAGAGCCCCTGGCAACCTCCGGTGGCCCCACAGGACAGTCTGAATCCATCGCACAGATGGTCACTGAGGACCCCTCTTAATCTGCGTTTCTGATTCATAGCGTGGACAGCAGCAACAGCCGGACATGGAGGGGAGTTGAGGGGAGCAAAGCTTGTTCCTGAGGAGAACCTGAGATCTACCCAGGAAAGTGGTCACTGTGTGCACACGGGCCACATACCAACGTCCCAGGCCTCGCAGGGTGTGTGGCTGTATTTTATCAATCTCTGCATTCTCACCACTTTGCATGTGGCTGGATCAGAGCTGTCATTTCTCTATCACATTCAAGGACTCAATAAATATGAGTTGCTTTCCACACCTCCTCTGGCAAAGCATTAGATTCTACCCTGCTTTGCATCTAAGCTAGTTGGTCATGCATCAGTCCTGTCACTATACTGTAAGATACTTGAGGGCATGGATAGTATGCTATTCACCTCTGCACCCCAACCAGGCACAGAGGACAGAATGAGCCAAGGGTGAAAAGTCAGGTGAATCAACCTGGGAGTGTTCAGAAAGCAGCCAAAGAGCCAGCAGCAGGAAGTTTACGTGGGTAGAGGATGATCAGTTTCAACTGTGGGTCAGGGTTAGAACACAGTGCCAAACCTCAGGTGGGCAAAAGGAAGGCTCCCGAGGGCAGAATAGTGCTGAGGTCCTAAGTGTGCTGAGGTCCTACGTGTGGGCCCTGGAGTTCTAGTGACCAGCAGTGTAACTTCTCTGTGCCTCACCTCATCATTTGCCAACTTGAGTGGATAATATTACTCACCTCCTAGGGTTCTTTTGAGGATGAACAACGTAATGCATGTAGAGTAGTTAGCACGGTGCTGGGCACATAATAAGCTCTCAAGCGTTAGCCATTACGTCATTATTTTTGTGTGCAATTCATAAAACATTTTCCCAAATGAGCAGCAATTTCGCAGAAATATTTGATAGCTAGTGCCCTTTGGGGGCTCTGAAAATAGCTATGAAGGAAAGACTCTCAATAAACTACTTATAAATAGTTGGGCAGGGTCTTAGTCAGTTCGAGAGTTCTGGAGGCTGGAAGTCCAAGATCAAGGTCACAGCATGGTTGCCTTTGCTGAGAGTCCCCTTCCTGTTCATAGCCCATGCCTTCTTGCTGTGTCCTCACATGATGGCTGGGGCTAGGGTGCTCTCTGGAGCCTCTCTTATGGACAGCTAATCCCATTCATGAGAGCTCCACCCTCATAACCTACACACCTCCCAAAGGCCCACCTCCTAATACAATCATCTTTGGGGATAGGATTTCATCATATGAATTTTGGGGGGAAACAAACATTCAAACTGTAGCAGGGAAGGTGTGCAGACATAAAAAGAAAAACACACCCAGGGATACACAGGCATGCCTGATGCTCTGTCTCTGTCTCTGTCTCTGTCTCTGTCTCTGTCTCTCTCTCTCTCTCTCTCTCTCACACACACACACACACACACACACACACACACACACACACACTCCCCTTTTCCAGGTGTCCCTTGGATAGAATTCTGCAAACAATATGTCATAGCAAGCACTCTAGGCTCTGCCCCTCCAGGGATGATTCCTGAGCCAATGTGGAGGAAGGCATTCTCATCACTGCTTCCCTTGAGAAGCCTGTGGTTCCTTGGGATGAGGAAAGCCTGTAATAAGATGCTGTGCATGAATTGATAAAGTAACTAGTATTACTGCGGACAATGGAGTACAAGAAACGATTTATTCAGGCCTTTGAGTGTATACTTCCCTTGTTCTGCTACACACTGAATCGATCTTTTACAAAGCAAAAATGGATATATATGTGAAATCTATACATCCCACTTCATAAACCGGGTTTATAAAATAAGTTCATTTTTCTGTTAATAATAAAATCTATATGACTCTAAGGTTACACTTGCTGCTGAGAGACTATTCCTTCCTGCCCTATGATTACTTTTTCTGTGATTCCAGGTTGTTGGGAGAATTAAATAAGTTATTATAGGGAAAGTGTTTACATTAGTGTCCAGCTCAATTCTAATAGAATAGCAAGCACTCAATAAATATTCTTTGTTATTATTCCCATCATCAGTATCATTCCCAGTATTTCAGTCTGCCCATCGGAGTCTGAATTTGGTGAGCCGGCCAGAGGAAAATGATGTCATGGGCACAGTGGTTGTTGAAACTGCTCCTAAGTATTCCAGCCCCCTGGTCTTCCTGGCACCAGGTAGAACTGGACACACTCAATGGCTAGTGGTTGGGTGGGGGTCACATGACTAGTTCTGGCCTCTGGTTGTGAGTGGAAGCAACGCATGTCACCTCTGGGCTGGAGCTTTTAATTGCTGATGCAGAACCTGCCAGAAGACCAGCCACGTTTCAGAGGAGGGCTGCTCCCGCTATCTCTGTCCTCAGCTGAGAACAATGAAGAGATGGCGCAGAATTCCTGCCAGCCTGCAATGGATGTATAGCATGAGCGAGAAATAATTCTTCACTCTTTTAGCCACTGGGATTTGGATTTGCTTGTTACTGTAACACACCCTAGCCTATCCTGACTGATACACCAGTAACTCGATTATCCCAACACAAGTTATTGCATTGCAAGTATCTCACCAGAGAAGGGGGCCATGGCTTATCAATAATTCAGAAAGGTTCTTTACCAGTGGCTGTTTCTGCCACAGCATTTCCCTGGGGTGGGAGGGTGCTGGGTGGTTTCTGGGAAAATATGGGGGAAGGGAAAATAAGGATCCCCCTTCCAGTATTTTGCTCAACTATCAGCTCCCGATGTTATGGTCATTCCTTGCTAACGTTCACTTGGTGATACTTTGCCCCAGCCTTGAACACGTGCTTCATACTTGGTTTGACAAATGCCCTGTCTCCAACCAAGTCACCCCTCCATCGCCGTGACATTTTGGTACCCTTTTCTGCTCTGGCTTCAGTCAGTACCATCTACATCATCAGAATTTTTCAAACAGTGCTGAACATCAAAAGGGAAAATAAAAGGGGGTTTCCAGCCCTTTCAAAACTTGGCTCCTTATGCAAATATGGTCAACCCCGTCGGGTAATCTTTTAGTTCTCTATACTGGGAGAATGGGTAGCTTTGTCACACACCAAATGTGTCTCCCAGTTCCCACATATCAGGCACCTGGTTCTTTCTCGTGGCTCTTCATAGCACTGGGCAGAAACCTCTGTTGACCACTTCTCAGGACCTCTGCAATTTTCTGTTTTCAGGTCTGTCCCCGAGAGGACTGTGAGGCTTTCAATAGCTGAGATTTAAATACACTTCCTTTACCTGCCCAAATTGCTTAATGCGATGCCTGGCTTATGCGGGGGTGGGGGTGGGGGTGGGGGGGGGTGTCTTCAGAGAAGATGCAGCTCAGGTGTCACATCCTATGGAGAGCCCTTCTTGACCTCCTCTACCTCCCACCCGCTGCCAACTGGGAGCTGTTCACTCTCTTGTATCCCTTCGACCCTGGCAAAATTTTACACTTGCTTATTATTATTTTTTTTTGGCGGTACGCGGGCCTCTTACCCTTGTGGCCTCTCCCGTTGCGGAGCACAGGCTCCGGACGCGCCGGCTCAGCGGCCGTGGCTCACGGGCCCAGCCGCTCCGCGGCATATGGGATCTTCCCGGACCGGGGCACGAACCCGTGTCCCCTGCATCGGCAGGCGGACTTTCAACCACTGCGCCACCAGGGAAGCCCTACACTTGCTTATTGCCCTTTTTTGTTTACACACTTGTCTCCTCCTTATAAGATGGGATTTCCTGGAAAGCAAGCATTTCATTGATTTTTGTTTATTTTCATCATAGTGCTAACAACTAATGCATCCCTGGTCTACCCTTGCAGACCATTAATGCATGTATGTTTAATTATCAGGTGGACAGACAGCTTATATATCCACATAAATTCACACACCAAGTTAATAATCCAAAGTGTAGCGTATGATTTGGGCTGTAGGAAAAAAGGATGGATGAGAAAGATTTTCAAAAGAAAGAAATAGAAAGAGGAAAAAACCAAATAAATACATGGATGTGAGTCAAAATCAACATCGACCACAGCCGACTATTGACTTCCTTGATACGCTGTGAGTCTTAATGTCTCAGATGGACACTTTGAGGTTTCTACTTTGGGCCTGTCCCGATTACAAGACAAAGACAGGGGCACACCATTCCCGTAAAGTTGCAAGGTCCCAAGTGAGGTCCTCCCTAGCAGCTTCATTTGCCTCAGTTTAGTCCTGGCCCTGCCCTTGAGAGTGTGCCTTGATCTTGAATTGATAGTTGTTGAATATTTGAACATTCGGTTGGCTGGAGGAGAAGCTTCCCCTTACGGCGTGAACATGCCAGTTATATGGGCATGTTCTCCGTGTAATGTAATGTTCTCTATGTGATGACATAGCACACCACAAACACAGTGGATACATTTGGAATCATTCCTGACTCCTTCCTCTCCTTCCCATATACACAGTCAAGTGGTAGTGAGACATCTTTCAACCTGCTTCCTAGGAAAGGATGATATGAAGGGGAACAGAGCAGGACAGGAAGTGCATGGCAGTTGCTGCGGGGTGACAATAATTGGCTGACTGACCTCTGAGCCCATGTGAAAGGCCCTTGAGTACTCTCTGATATAACTGGATGAGATTTGGAAAGGATGAGCAGGTAGGAGCAGGAGCCAGTGCAATTTAAATAATTACTGTGCATCTTTATCCGCAAGGGATACAAACCTGGGGAACCTGGTTTCTTACACTCCATCATCTCTCGCTCCTCTCCAACACAACCCTTCGCCATGCCAATAAGTCTGGTCGCTAATCTTGAGAATACTAGATTCATTTGTACCTCCACTCCTTTGCTCGTATGGTGTACAACCGTCTATATAGTCCTTCCTTTCTCCCCTGTTTATCTGACCCCATCTGAGCCATCCTTCAAGACCCTCTTCTATTTGTTATCTCTTTAAACTAATATCTAGCTATGTGGTCTCTCTCTGCTGTGAATTCCTGCCACACTGCATTATCATCCACTTAGGCACTTAATTGCATGCTGTCTCATATCATTATTTTAAAGTTTTCCAAGTGTCTATCTTGTCTGCCTAAGTTGACTATATTTCCTTTGAGTTTAGGGGGTCATAAATGTCTTCCATTTTTCTCCAAGAGCCCTTGTGCTTCCACATATAGTAGGAGTCTAATACCTATTGGATGTGTGGATGAAGAAATAGCACATAAATGTGCTGTTTGTGTACTTCCTTTATATGATTCTGCCAAAATGACACCACTTAATCTCTCACCATAACTTGTTTCTGTAGTAGTGGAGACAGATTTTCCCTGATGTACTGATGCTGTTACTCACACCCTCACTGGGGAGATGTGCATTGTGGAAAAACTGCAAATACACTGGCTGCATAATTTGGGGAAAACCAAGATCTGTCACCCAATCCACACCTGGAAAAGGGGACAATAATAGCAATAGTACTAATAAAAGTGATGTGAGGGGCACTGTGTTTGCCTCCTCAAGATCTACATCCAGTAGGTTTGCTTGTTCTCTGTAGCTCCCCTCAAAGCAAGTGGGATCATGGATTAACCCAAATGAATGACAATAATCCGATCTCCTGCTACCATTAGAGTATGGGGAAGACATTTGCTCGCTGATTCTGGAAGAGAAGCATTTTCATTAAGTAAGACCTTCCCAAACCTTTAGAGGAAACTGACATCATAGAAGGCATGGCAGATGGAAAGAAACCAGCTCCTGGTGACATTGTTTAGCTGCTGAATCAGACTATCCCTGAAGTCCATCCTATCCTGGACTTCAGTTAAATGGGGTGCCTGCTCAAGTTCAACTCAATCCACTTAGAGTTGGATTTTCTGTTCCTTGCAACCAAATATATTATAACTGGTATACATATAATGACAATAATAGCTGCATTACAAACTCACAGAGTAGTCGGTAGAGTAAAAGTTAATCACAGATGCATGCATAACTGCTGTGTAGGCTTTATCATGCAAATGTTTGTTGCTGAGAGTCCCTCTGTTAAGATGTCTTCCCTTAGGAGACAGAACATGGAGAGGATCTTAAAGATGCAGAAGTCTTGTTGGGTGGGTATCTTGGGAGTTAAAATTTTTTCTCAGCAGAATTTATCAGAAAGCTTGAAACATTAAAATACAAGCTGAACAGAATAAAAGGTACTGCACATGACGAACTTTCTAGAAGGAAATGATTTACATAAAACCTGGTGCCCAGCACACTGTGCTAAATAACTCTTTGTTTTTAAATTTTATTTTTATTTTTAAAGATAAACTAATCATACAGGGTACCTGAAGTTACCAAAGTGTGTAAGTGTAGTCTCTCTCCTCCCCTAGCCCTCAGTAGCCAATAAACCTTCCTTTGCATTTCTTGTGCATATTTCTAGAGCTATTCTGTACGCACCAGTAGCATCCCATATACACTGCTGTGCTCCATTTTATTTTTTTTAGATCACATAATGTATTTTGGAGGCCTCTCCATATCAGTGTCTGTAGGGCTGTCTATTTCTTTTTAACCACTTCAGAGAATTCCAAACATAGCCCAAACGTAATTTCTCCTTCCATGAATTTGACCATGTTTACCGTTGGACACTTAGAGCGTTTCCCATCGTTTGCGGAAACGATAATGGGATGTAAAACAGTGATGTCATGATTATCCTTCTAGGGAGACATTTCACAGAAGTGGGAACCCATCTGTAGGATAAATTCCGAGTCGTGGAATTGCTGATTCAAAGGGCTTATGTACAGTAACTTTTTCATTTTTGAATTCATGAATGTTAAATTCGATGAATTCGCGGGCAGCCCCGTGGGGCGCCTGAGCACTTCTCTAAAGCTGCGGGTTAGATATTGGGTCGATGACTACGAGACCCGCAGAGCGAGCTCTGGCTCCGCCCTCGCCCGGCCCACTCGCCCGCCGCCCCACCCCGCACGCGACCTGCCCGCAGCCCCCGGTGGAGGAGCGGCACGTGCGATTCCACGTGAGGCTCCTAGCGGCACGCAGAGGAGGAGTGCGCCTGCGCCGGCCGCAGGAAAAGTAGGTCAGACTTCTCCTGCCACGTGACTCGCTCCCCTCAGCTACCCCGGCGCCTACCGCCCGGGCACAGCCGGCAGGCGCTCCGCACCCAACGTGACGGCCGGGCGCGGCGGGGCGGGCGGGGTCCGCGAGCTCCCGGCGCCCGCGAGGATTCGCCGGTTCTCCTTCCTCCGGGGCTCTCCGCTCCGAAGTCGGGCGGGCAAGTGGAGCGCCGCACTGAGCCTCCCAGAACGGGGTGGAAACACACGGCAAAGGAAAGCGGCCTCGCGTCCCTGACACCCGCACGCGGCGTTTTGAAGCATTGCAGCCTGGAAGGAAGGGAAGTGCGTCGCGTTTCAGTGACAAACGAATCCCACCGATACTTTGCGGTCCCCATGTGATAAGGGAACTCAGACATTCAAGGAAACAAACTTTGTCAAAGGAAATAGAAAAGAATGTGAATGGTTCCTGAACATTTGCAGGAATGTTCTACAGGCCCCATTTCTAATCTCCTCCTGCCCACCGCCCCCCAAATATACCCCCCTACAAGGATTTTAGGCACATTTCTCATCTTCTGCAAGAGACTTCAGAGGTGATGGTGGTGCCGATGGGGCTGGGTGTGTGTGAAGGCAGCCCTGAATCAACTGAAGCCTGAATTTTATGTATTAGGAATCATTTTATTTCGTGCCTCCTTTCTGATTTTAAACTTGTTGCACAAGGGACAGGCTCTGCCTAAGTGGGTTGCAATCCAGTGGAAGAGACTGACAAGCAAAGTCAATGGTCTACACCGCGGTGGGCTGTAAATCCTTCGATAGAGGTGTGCCCAGGTGTTACGTAAGCCCAGAGGAGGAGGGGCACCCGAGCGCAGGGGTGGGTACCCTGAGCCTTGAAGGCTAAGTGGGAGTTAGCTGGCAGGAAAGTAAGGCAGAGGGGGTGGAAAAGTGTTCCAAACAAAGGGAGCTACTAATAGTTACATACTGTTTCCCTCACGGAGTTCTTTACTATAATTGTTTTAGCCATGCATGTAGTTGGAATGTATATAGTTTCCATTTATGTTATTCTAAACCAGTCTTTAATGAACATCATTATGCGCTATACTTTCCCCCCTCCACTTTTAACTAAACCCCAGGAACAGGATGGCTGCATAGAAGACACAAATATTTTGTACCTTTTGTAAAGCATTGTCAAATTATTTTCCAAAAAAGTTGTAGTAAATTTGTACTAAGGTGGCATGTAAGTATTTAGCATTCAGGCAGTAAGTTGCCCGTTAATTATTTCAAGTCAACATAGCCTGATGAGATTAACACTTGATTTACTAGAATGCCATAAATCATAGTACATGCATTTCTAGTTTTCATGATAAAAGTGTGAATGAATTCAAGTTTGAAAAATGGAAAATAGAGGATCAACGCCTTTCATCCTTACAGGTAGCATGTACGAGGTGGAGAGGAGGGGAGGATGGGAGTGATACTAACTAAAGCAGCACAAATACCTGATTACTCTGATTACTCCTTTCTTGCTGTGAATCAAGAGGAAGAGAAAGTAGCTCCACACAAGCCAGAACAAGACATGAAGTTTCAACGCCTCTCTGCAAATGTCAGAACAGCAGCAAAATCAAAGAGGCCCTGAGTTTGACCCAAAAGGCCACTATAACTTACAGGAGGAAGGCTGCTCATGTGTTTGGGAACGAAGTTCCAGAAACCGACATGCTTCCGCTTGGTCTCTGTTGGCATCTGTACCTGCAAGGAGAAAACAATACTGTGACACTGAAAAGGACATTTAGGAGAAAAGTAATTTAGGTAATACGGACTATGAAAGCAGAACACTTCTTACTTTTTGCCTGTGTTAAGCTCGATGGTTAAGGAAAACAAGCATGGTGCAGTTATGATTTTGCAGAGACGTGGCTGTAGTTCATACTGTGGTTGTTTCCCTAATATCCATTCTGCACATTGTGTAATGACCTTATACTTTGGGGGGCAGGGCTTACCTCCCCTCAGCTTCAGAGGCTGGCCTTGATTGAACTAACAAATCAGTGTAGTCCGATTACTCTTTTTATGAGGATTAGAAGAGTTCATTCAGCAAAAGCACTTAGAATGGTGACCGCCACATGTTAAGTGTGCAATGAACATTTGTTGTTGATACTGTTGTTATTATTAGTGTAACAATGACTATTCAATGAGAGAAAGCCTGAACTTGTTTCAGTGGTTACATGATGACATCCGTTCTCCTAGGATGGGAATAAAGAAGCATGTGTAACCACTGATGCCATCTGTCCACCTTGATGGGAGCCAACCCACCACACACCTGATAAACAAGGGGGGCAGAGGAGGCCACACCCCGATCAAACTCCAGGTGTAGCCTGCACCAACCACCTCTTGACAGATCAGTTGTTTAAGCCAAACACATACCATTTGTTACTTCAGTCACTGGAGTTGGGTTATCTGTTATTTGCCAGCAGAAGCATCTTATCTGAAACCATGCCTAGGTCCTTATTTTAACTAAAGGGTTAAAATGATGACACTGGCATTCCATTCTGAGCATGAACTTGTTAAAGAATGGGATTAAATCTTACCTCCATGGCCGATGAATACAATGACTCAGAGTATTCATTTTCTAGGGCTGCCATAACAAAATACCACTGGATGCTAAGACTGGTGGCTTAAACAACAGAAATTTGTTTTCTCACAGTTCTGGAGGTTAGGAGTCTGAGATCAAGGTGTTGGCAGGGTTGACTTCTTCTGAGATCTCTCACCTTGGCTTGTAGATGACCATCCCCTCTCTGTGTTTTCATATGTTCTTCCCTTACTGTGTGTCTGTCGCCCAATTTCTTCTTCTTATAAGGATACCATTCATATTGGATTAGGACCCACCCTAATGCCTCTGTTTTAACTAAATTACCTCTTTAAAGATCCTATTTCCAAATACAGACACATTCTGAGATACTGGGGACTAGGACTTAATATTTATGAATTTAGTGGTGGGGGGGGCACAATTCAGCTCATAACATCCAACAAGACATTAATGATATAATATGGATTATTTAATATCAGATCTTAGTTCTTATTCTAGTTCTCTTCTCCAAGGCTTTTGTTCAGGACTGCTTGTGTGTGTGTGTGTGTGTGTGTGTGTGTGTGTGTGTGTGTGTGTGTGTAGGTGCTCAGGAAGGGAGAGAGACTGATGTTGGAAGAGTATACCTGAGGGTATAGATCCAGAAAAACTGCATGCAGTGAAACTCAGGCTAAATCTACTCTTAAATATCTGTCCTCAAAGAACAATTCACATTGAGGACAGGAAAGCAAATGTAAAGGAATCTTTGATTATTTTACTCTTTGTGAAGATGGGCAACTTTGCTAAAGAATATGCTCCAGGCAGATTTTTTTTTTCCTCCCTTAACACTTCTTGGCTAAACTGCTGGTGCTTTATTGAAGAGTAGAATCTCATTTCTGGACCTGCTTGAAAAGCTGTTTCTGTGTTCTAATTTCAGTAAGGCAACATTCCAAAAAAGAATGGAGAGCTCAGTTTGTATTCCTAGGTTGGTCACTGAATTGCATACTTTGTACTATAGGGAAAAGCTGTGGGACATAGAAGTCACTTCCCCACCTTTGGGCTCAGTTTCTCTGAACGTAAGTGAAGCAGTTGGACTCCATGATTTCCGTTGTTGTTTCTATTTATCATAGGATTGGATGAAAAGAATGTATTTTGGTTTCTTTATTGGGCTTTATTAGTAAAAACTGCACTTAGTGTTCTCAAAAACTCTTTCCCAGCATTCAAGTGGCTATTTTAAAAAAATATCTATTGATTGCACTTGGTCTTAGTTGCGGCAGGCAGGTTCCTTAGTTGCAGCATGTGAACTCTTAGCTGTGGCATGCATGTGGGATCTAGTTCCCTGATCAGGGATTGAACCCAGGTCCCCTGCAATGGGAGCACGGAGTCTCATCCACTGAGACACTGGGGAAGTCCAGCAAGTGGCTATTAACATCACCTGCATCAGGTACTCACAACAGATAACGAAGGCACATTTCTTAAGAATGAGATGATCCAGACATCCCATCTTTGAACATCTGCCCATGTTTATCTCATTGTACAATTCTTTTACTTTTTTTTCTTAAAGTGAGGAAAGGGGAGGGAAGAAGAATTGTTTAGTGGAAGCCAGCATTCTAAGGAAAATATTTTGTTATTGTTTTTCAGTGTACCATCCCAGGAAGGCATGCTCCGGCCCAGAGGTTCTTAACCAGGGATGAACATCACAATCACCTGTGACAGTTTTTCAGTACACATGCCTGTGACTCCATTTCTCAATATTTTGAATCAGTGATTCTGGAGAAGGGCCTGAATTTGTGGAAAGATCTACAGGTATAATGCCACACATAACCAGTTCTGAACTGCGGGTTTGATCCAAACCCTTTCCTTCTTCGCATAAACCATTCCCAGTTCCTTTTCGCCAATGATGCTAAAACACCTTGTGTTACAAGTACAGCTCATGTTAATGGAAATATATCTGCAATCAAGAGGGACAATTCTTTTTTCCCAGAGTTACATATTCGGAATTTTAGTTGGTTGTGAGAAAAAAAAAATCTAAGTAACTCATAAAATTCTACCTATTTTGCCATTGTAAATGCAGTTAGCATTTCTGAAACTAGGGATAATGTTCTGCTACAGAGCTGATGATGTACTCTAAGCAACAACCAAACTTTGTACGGCATTTGCAATAGTTGCAGAGCAATACTTGGTATCAATGTTTTTGTTAAATCACTGAGGTACATTCTGGAATTACAGCACTAAAATAACAAGAGGCTTGATTCCGTCAACTCTCCTGGAGGGTTTATGTAAGGAAATCATATTTGCTTGCTGAACTGTAAATTAAACAGGTTCTAGCTTTCCACTCCTTCAGACTTGCATCTCTGTGGCTGCATATGGAATTTGCTCTCATTGGACTCCAGTAAAGAGCATCCAAGAAGAGAAAAAGAGGAAACATTACTCAACACATCGAAAAACAAAGAATTTTCTGCTTCCCTCAGAAGTCCAGCTCTTGGAGCAGTGGAATAAACAGACATTTTGGAGTCAAACAAAACTGGTTCGAACTCCAGCTCCTTCTTGCTACAGCTAGTTTACATGTGTAACTATTTGTTTCTTCACCTCCTGAGCTTCAGTGCTCTTGAATCTGCACAATGGCAGATCACACTCATGTGGCAGGGTGGCTATGAGCATCAGAGTAAAGATGAGGTATGTAAAGTGCTTGGCACATAATAGGTACCCTCAACTGGTTCCTGGCATCATCATTATTATTTTCTTAGGAAGAAAAAAATAGGTGCAAATAAGCAAGGATTTACTTTTTCTTCATAGTTCCCCCTTAATGAGAGGAATTCAAAAGGAATGAGAATAAATTTGGAAAGCCCTGACTTGCCTCTTGGTAATCAGGGATGCCAACTCTGAAGTGGCTGCTTCTCTATAGGAAGCACAAAATGTGTAAAAATACTACGGTATATGTGACATTCTCAAAGGAGTGAAAAGAAGCCCTTAAACGTCCTTTGAACTGCACATTAGCTGTGAATTGATAGCTCCACTTGAAATCTAATGAAAACTCAAACTCCCTGGAGTTTAGGCACAATCTTTTTCAATATGGGGGAAGTGGATTCAAATAGGATATGTAGTATTTACATGATCTCAGATTCTTATAGAACCCAAGATTACTAAGGACAAAGCAGGTGGCTGTAAACTGTACCTTAGTTGTTAAGAGGAAAGGGAAGAAGAAAATTGAGCCCTTTTAAAAAATTAATCTGTTAAAGTTCTGAATTTGCTTGGGTCAAATTCTTATATCAACCGGAGTGTCCAGGGAAGTGGAAGTAGAAAATAAGGAAGGGTTGTGATGTTAACTTCAGACGTTCAAAACCAAGGGGAAGTATGACTACCCCAAAGTATAACTATCATAAATCTTTTTGCACCAAATAACATAACACAAAAATGTAAAACATAACTAATATGGTTGAAATAACATGGACAAACATCAATGTTTCACCCTGTAAATAGAGAATACATGTTGTTGTGTTTATCTTTTTTTTTTAACATCTTTATTGGCGTATAATTGCTTTACAATGGTGTGTTAGTTTCTGCTTTATAACAAAGTGAATCAGCTATACATATACATATGTCCCCATATCTCCTCCCTCTTGCGTCTCCCTCCCACCCTCCCTATACATATCCTTTTTTTTTAAGTGTTGAAACATTTATAAAAATACATACTGGGCTCAAACACCTGACAAATTATCAGATATGGACATAGTATTAGCAGTGGTTAACTCTAAAGGTGGAGTAAGGAGTGACATTTACTTTTTCTGTGTTCTTTCATATGGTTCGAATACTTTATAACCAACATTTTTATAAGAAAAAGTAAGATTTTTTCATTTAAAAATAATACCAAATAATTTCTGGATGCTTACTGTGTTGATATAGGTATTAAGCATGTGTCCTGACATTTCATTTCATCCTCACAAGAACCCCTGAAGTAGTACGGCAAAGATTGATGGCATCTCCCTTTCCCATACATATCTTTTCTCTACTTCTTCCATAATAATAGAAGTTTTAGGTAGACATGTACAACACAGCTAGAGACAAGATTTCCCAGCCTCCCTTGCCCCTTGCCAGTAGATAGCCAACTAATTGGATGTGAGTAGAAGATGTCAGTGCAACCTCTGCCCCTCCTCCCTCTTTTAACCTTTCCTGCTGCTAGAATACGGACCAGTGGACATGGTGGGAAGCCGTATTCAACCAAGCCAAAGAGGGCCCCCCTGTAGGGAATAGAGAGCAACAAGAGAGAGAAAACCTGGGTTCCTAATGCCATGGAGCCCTAGATCAGCCTTGGACTGTTTGCACTCAGACTTCTGTAAGAGGGAGAAATAAACTTCTATATTATTTAAACCACTATTAGGTTGGTATCTGTTAAATCAATATTCTGTTATTATCTTATATTGCGTAGCTTTTCTTTTGAGAATTGTAACTTTTACATTATGTTTTATAACCATAATTATTTAAAAATTCACTTTAGTGACTTCCCTGGTGGTCCAGTGGCTAAGACTCTGTGCTCCCAATGCAGGGGGCCCAGGTTCCATCCCTGGTCAGGGAACTAGATTCCCACATGCATGCCACAACTACGAGTTTGCATGCCGCAACTAAAGATTCCACCTGCTGCAGCTAAAAAGATCCTGCATGCCACAGCTAAGACCCTGCGCAGCCAAAATAAATAAATAAATATTTTTAAAATTCACTTTATGCTTAATATATTTCAATGTTCACCAATAATCCTTACGTGTCTCAACATCACCCCTTTCATAAATACCTTATTCTTAATCATGCCCAGTGGCCCTGGTGGTATCTTTTCATTCCAAAAGGGATATATGAGTGATATATTCCCAGAGTACTTCATATTTGAATGACAATTTTAAAAAATTGAAATATAGTTGATTTACAATATTGTATTAGTTTCAGGTGTACAGCACAGTGATTCAGTATTTTTGCAGATTATACTCCATTATAGGTTATTACAAGATAATGGGTATAGTTCCCTGTGCTATGCAGTAAATCCTTGTTGCTCATCTATTTTATGTATAGTAGTTTGTGTTTGTTAATCCCAGGCTCCTAATTTATCCCTCTCCATTCCCTTACTCCTTTGGTAATCAAAAGATTGTATTCTATGTCTGTGAGTCTGTTTATGTACATTCATTTGTTTTATTTTTTAGATTCCATGATAAGTGATATCATATAGTATTTGTCTTTCTCTGTCTGACTTATTTTGCTAAGCATAATATTCTCTAGGTCCATCCATGTTGCTGCAAATGGCAGTATTTCATTCTTCTTTAAGGCTGAGTAATATTCATATATATGAATACACATTCCACATCTTCTTAATCCAATTGTTTGTTGATGGGCATGGGTTTCTTCCATGTCTTGGCTATTGTAAATAGTGCTGCTATGAACACGGGGGTGCCTGTATCTTTTTGAATTAGTGTTTTCGTTTTTTTCTGGTATATACCCAGGAGTGGAACTGCTGGTTCATATGGTAGTTCTATCTTTAGTTTTTTAGCCTCCATATTGTTTTCCATAGTGGTTGCACCATACATTCCACCAAGAGTGTACGATGGTTCCCTTTACTCCATATCCTCTCCAACATATTATTTGTAGACTTTTTGATGATGGCCATTCTGACTGGTGAGGTGATACCTCTTTGTAGTTTTGATTTGCATTTCTCTTATAATTAGTGATGTTGAGCACATTTTTATGTTCCTGTTAGCCATCTGTATGTCTTCTTTGGGCAAATATCCGTTCAAGTCTTCTGCTTATTTTTTGATTGGATTGTTTGTTTTTTTGCTATTGAGTTGTGTGAGCTATTTATATATTTTGGATATTAACCCCTTGTCATCATTTCCAAATATTTTCTCCCATTCTGCAGGTTGTCTTTCTGTTCTGTTGATGGTTTCCTTGGCTATGAAAAAGCTTTTAAGTTTAAGTAAGTCCCATTTGTTTGTTTTTGTTTTTGTTTCCTTTGCCTTGGGAGACCGATCCAAGAAAATATTGCCATGATTTATGTACAAAATTGTTTCACTAATGTTCTCTTCCAGGAGTTTTATGGTTTCATGTCTTACATTTAAGTCTTTAAGCCATTTTGAGTTTATTTTTGTATATGGTGTGAGGGAATGTTCTAATTTCATGCTTTTACATGTGGCTGTCTAGCTTTCCCAGCACCACTTGTTGAAGAGATTGTTTTTTTATATTGTATATTTTTGCCTCCTTCATTGTAGATTGATTGACCATTGGTGGTGGGTTTATTTCTAGGCTCTCTATTCTGTTCCATTGATCTTTGGGTCTGTTTTGTACCAGTACAACACTGTTTTGATTACTGTAGCTTTGTGGTACAGTCTGAAGTCTGGGAGGGTTATACCTCCAGCTTTGTTCTTTTTTCTCAGGATTGCTTTGGCAATTCTGGGTCTTTTGTGGTTCCATATAAATTTTAGGATTATTTGTTCTAGTTCTGTGAAAAATGTCCTGGGCATTTTGATAAGAATTGCATTAAATCTGTAGATTGCTTTGGATAGTATAGCCACTTTAATAATTTTGATTATTCCAATCGAAGAACCTGGGATATCTTTCCATTTCTTTGAATCATCTTTAATTTCCTTCATCAATGTTCTGAAGTACTCAGCATATAGGTCTCCTTGGTTAAATTTGTCCCTAGGTATTTAAAATTTTTTTAATGCAATTTTAAACGGGATTGGTTTTTTTTACTTTCTCTTTCTGATACTTCATTATTAGTGGGTAGAAAAATGCAACAGATTTCTGTATATTAACCTTGTATCCTGTAACCCTGATGAATTCATTTATTAGTTCTAACAGTTTTTGGGTGGAGAATGACAATTTGATTGTTTTAGAATTCTTGAGTCACTCCCTTTCCCGCTTAGATCTCTGGGGATTGCTTTTTTTTTTATTTGATATTTTTTATCTGTTATTTATCTATTGGGCTGAAGGAAGGTTTCGGATCAGCCTGATTACTTCTTCTTTTAGAGTAACCTGACTTCTGCTGGGGCACTTATAGATTGTAAACTTTAGAATAACAACTTCACAAAGATTATGTGATAGCATAGCAATATTTAATCATTTTTAAAAACACCATAGACCCTTCATTGTGTAGCTCATTGGCTTTCATCATTCCATTTTCTTGTTATATTGTTTAACTTTTCTTTTTATTCTGTTTTCTTCAGATACACCAACTATCTGTCTTAGCTCATTCATCCATTCAACAAATATTAAATGTTGGTTACCACTCAATATTTCTATGTGCCAGGCATTGTTCTAGATGACAACAGTAGAGGAATGAACGGGATGGACCAAGTTTCCACCCATGGAACATACCTTTTATTGGGAGGAGGTAGTAAATAATTAAACAGAAAACTAAACAAGATCCTTTCAGATGGAGATACGTTTTAGGAAGAAAAACCAGGATGATGTTAACAGTGTGACTGCCAGGAAGCAGTGGATCGAGGATAACTCCAGTGTTTGAGCTGAACCCTGAATGACCTGAAGAAGCCATTCATCCAAAGACCCTCAATTCCTCTTTCTTTGTCTCACTTCACATCCAACCCTTCAGAAAGCCCAGCTGAGGGTTTTTGGAAGTAGATTTCGAAATATATCTCAAATCACGTCACTTCTCACCACCTCAGCTGCTACTACCCTAGACCAAGCTATCTTTATTTCTCCACTGGTCTCTCTGTTTCCACTCTTCCCTCCTGAATCTACTTTCCTCTAGCATCCATAACAACTTCTGAAGAATCAGTCACATTGTGTCACTGCCTTGCACAAATCCCTACAATGACTTTCTATGACAGAAAGGTTTATTTTCTTTCTTTTTTAAAAAATTAATTAATTTTATGGCTGCATTAGGTCTTCGTTGCTGCACATGGGCTTTCTCTAGTTGTGGCGAGTGGGGGCTACTCTTTGTTGCGGTGCGCAGGCTTCTCATTGTGGTGGCTTCTCTTGTTGCAGAGCACAGGCTCTAGGCACTCAGGCTTCAGTAGTTGTGGTGCATGGGCTTCAGTAGTTGTGGCTCACAGGCTCCAGAGCACAGGCTCAGTAGTTGTGGTGCACCGGCTTAGGTGCTCCGTGGCATGTGGGATCTTCCCAGACCAGGGCTCAAACCCGTGTCCCCTGCATTGGCAGGAGGATTCTTAACAACTGCGCCACCAGGGAAGCCCGAGAGGGTTATTTTCAACCAGAAAGCATTTATGTCTTCTTCCTCTGCTAATAGAATTACCTAATTTTAGCTAGGCACATTTCCCAACTTCTCTTGAAGCCAGTTTTGGTTATGTGACCAAATTCTGGCCAATAGGATGCGAACAGAATCGATGTGAAGAATTTCTAGATTGTGCCCTTAAAACGAAAAGAGTTGTCCTTTCCTTCTCCTTTCCTCTGGTCCCCATGGGGAACATATGGTGGTGAGCTACCTTCTACCATGTAGAAGATGGAAAATTATGGGGGATGAATAGAATAACAAGAAGAAAGGTGGTTCTTGACACCATGGAGGTCCTTGGACTGCTTACCTTCAGACTGATACCTTCTCTTACCTTCAGAGGGAGAAATAAACTTCTGTGTTGCTTAAATCATTGCTATTTAGGGCTGTGAGCAGAAATGATGTGTGGTACTTCTGGATCATGCCCTTAAAAGAAAAGATCACCTTGCCTTTCCCTGACTTTGCTGTCTGGGATGCAAACGCAACAACAGCAGAGGGAGCAGCCATCTTGGGTTCAGAAGTAGAAGCATTGTCTTAAGGATTGCCTGGCCACCTCCTGATCCTAGGCTTCCTACTTATGGACAGTTATGTGAGAGAGAAATCAACTTCTAACCTGTTGGAACCTCTATACTGTTGGGGTCTCTTTGTTACATCATCTCAGATCCTACCTAACTGATGTATTTCCTTTCACACTTAAATCTGAAGTCCTTAATGAGAAGACCAGTATGCATAGGGAGGTCAACACCTAGCACAGTGTTTGGAACAAAGTATGTACTAAAAATATGAGTGCCCTGCCCCTCCCTCCACTTCACTCAGCACATCATTTTAATGCCTGGAAACCCCAAGGTCAATGTGACTACGTTTTACTGGGAAACTAAATACCGATAATTACAAAAGGTTGTTCTTAAGAGGATAGCATCACTACATATGTTTGCCAGGAGATGTCTTGCTATATTTTTGACATTAAAAAGTTTCCAATTCTTTGGGAAAGTGAGGCATTGTTGATTTCATGCCTTATAACTGTCATAGATAGCTCTTCATCCAATCTAAGCCTTCGTTTTCTCACACTTCTCAGAATGCCTGCAGGAATGAATTCATTAGACATTCAGTGGCAGAAGCTTGATGTGTTAGTCCCGTGTGATGGTACAAGCTCTTTTCTTACACTGTTAAGGCCTGTGAATGTCAGCCCACTGCCAGGGCATTAATTAAATTGGGCAACAGTGAGAGCCCTGACTAGAAAATCCGTGGAATAGTGAAGAGAGGCCTCATCTTGCTCAGCCTCCACCAGCTGCTGCCACTACAGAGAGGAAAAGGCAGCCAACAGGGTTTCTACTAAATACCAAGAATGAGACAGGTGCTTTACACACATTGTTTCCTTCATTACTCGCAAGAGCCGGATGAAATTGTCATTACGATCTCCGTTTTATTGATGAGAAAACTGAGGCTTAGGAGGCTTGGCTATTTGTCTACAAATGCTGAACAAGGAAATCATGAAGTCAGATTTTCTTGTGTTTGTTAAAAACTCATGTTCCTTCGATCCACCCACCCTGCCCCCACCCACAGGCTTCTGACAATGTGATAAAGGGATGTGAGTTCTGGGTGGGGCCCAGGAAAAGGGGTTCTCAGGACCAGGCACTTGGGGCTCAATGTCCTCATCGGAAGACCGTGGGCTCTGGGGTTGAGCTAGATTATCTCAGGCTCTTGTGGGAAGAAGGCTGTGGAACCTGCAGTTGGTTAGGAATGATACAAAGTGCTTCCCAATCTGCACGTTGGGCCAGTGTCTCTGCTCTCTTCCTTGCAGCCACACACACGCCCTGGGCCGGAGCTTCCCCACAGGCCCCGGGACAGCCAAGGATCAAGGGCTTCATTCACAAAATATGTATTGAGCACCTTCTAGGAGCCTGACCTTGTGCCCTGGTCACACTGATCAACAAGACATGCATGATTCCTGGCTGCATAAAGCTTATACTTTAGTAGGGGGCACAAGCCAGAAACAAACAAAGAATTACCCAGTTTTAAAAGTATTTAGAAAGAAAAAAATAAGACTTTGAAAAAAAGAGAAAAAGAGTCACTCGACTTTAGAGACAGCAGCTGGGGGGGGGTGCGGGGGGCAGACCTGGGAAGGTTAGGTTTTGACTGACCAGTCCAGGCTGGAAGGACTCGGAGTTCTAGAGAAAGTGGCAGGAAGAGCTCCAGGCAGAGGGAACAGCGTGTGTAAAGGCCCGAAGGCTGGAAAGAACATACCAGGTTTGAGGACCGGAGGCTTGAAGAAGTAAAGCTGGAAATAGAATCAGGGGCCAGAATCTGCAAGGCAGGGCTTGAGAGCTGTACTAAGGAGCTTAGATTTTAGCTGAAATGCAAGAGAAAGCCAGAGAAAGATTTTAAACAGGGAAGAAAAGTGATCCAATGCCTCCGTCTTTTTTCATCCTCATGCTTTTCAGGGGGTAAATTTATTGAAGTTCATAAGTTCAGTAAAGTCCACTTATTGTAAGTGTTCGGCTCAATAAATTTTAACAATGTGAAGATCTCTAACCAGCACCCAGATCAAGAAACAGAACATCACCCCAAGCCCAGAATCTCCCCTCATGGCCCATTCCATTCACTTACCCACCCCCGTCTCATGCTGAAGCTGGCTCCTAGTGGCTTGTGAGTTATGAGGATTAAATTTTCAGGAATTTATGAACTGGTTGTTAAACACAGCAACTATCAAAAAACGTATATAAACTTCTAATTAAATAAATTATATTAAAAGGAAAGGTAAGAAATTCTAGGAAATGCAAATTAATGTATAGTGACAGAAAGCAGATCAGTGTATCCTGGAGACGGGGGAAGGCAGGGAGGGAAGGAGGAAGGGGTCACACAGGGGCATCAGGAAATGTTGGGGTTGGTAGATATGTTCATTATCTTGATTGTGGTGATGGTTTTGTGGGTGTATATACAGATATCAAAACAGATTGTACACTTAATCATGTGTAGTTTACTTTATGCCAATTATACTTCAACAGAACTGTCAAAAAGAAAAACTGATTGGAACATAGCTTGCTCAATATTTGTTCATAAGCTGAATAAATATAGATAGACTAGGAGGGTTCAAGAATGGTAGAAATCAGGCTTCCCTGGTGGCGCAGTGGTTAAGAACCCGCCTGCCAATGCAGGGGACATGGGTTCGAGCACTGCCCCGGGAAGATCCCACGTGCTGCAGAGCAACTAAGCCAGTGTGCCATAGCTACTGAGCCTGCACTCTAGAGCCCGCGAGGCACAACTACTGAGCCCATGTGCCGCAACTACCGAAACCTGCGTGCCTAGAGCCCGGGCTCCACAACAAGAGAAGCCACTGCAGTGAGAAGCCCGTGCACCACAACGAAGAGTAGCCCCCGCTCGCCACTAGAGAAAGCTGGCGCGCAGCAACGAAGACCCAACACAGCCGAAAGTAAATAAATAAAATAAATAAATCTATAAAAAAAAAAGAATGGTGGAAATCAAGAGGGTATTTGGACATTTGACATCATTTCAGTCCATGTCTTAGACGACATTAGCTGCTGGGGCTTTCAAATTTGCATGTGAGTGAGGTGCTGGACAGATCATTTAGTACTCAGAAAAAGGTAATAAATATTCAAAATTCTCCACTTCCTAAGCATTCTTTTTTTTTTTTTTTTTTTTTTGCGGTATGCGGGCCTCTCACTGTTGTGGCCCCTCCCGTTGCGGAGCACAGGCTCCGGACGCGCAGGCTCAGCGGCCATGGCTCACGGGCCCAGCCGCTCCGCGGCATGTGGGATTTTCCCGGACCGGG
>NC_041227.1:106448941-106470096 GCF_002837175.3 Physeter macrocephalus | reverse complement strand
CCCGGACCGGGGCACGAACCCATGTCCCCTGCATCGGCAGGCGGATTCTCAACCACTGCGCCACCAGGGAAGCCCCCTAAGCATTCTAATATATTTTATTAGTATTTATGCTCTTGAGGTTATTTACATCTGTCCAGTGGAAATTCCACAGAATGTTGTGCTATAATATAGCTTTTCCCAACTCTGCATTAAATGACATTGCATTAGTAGCTTGAAATTGGCCGAGATAGGAGTATTTACACAGGGAAAACAGCCAATACTAGAAATCTTGGCTTTCTTTTTCTGAGAGCCAACTGTTAAACATTCATCTGTCCCCCACCCATCCCTCCAAGAGTAATGGCAACTATACTGGCTTCTAGACCCACAGAAACTTTATACATGGTGCATACTCTTTTGAATCTTTATCTCTTTGGCTCCATCCATACTGCATTTGTGAGACTCATCCATGTTGTTACGTGGAGTGGATTCACTGAGGGGAGAGTGAATAGCAGGGGTACAAGGATGGGAGAGGTGGACACCAGTGAAGAGGTGCTTTTGGCCAGATTTTGCTTTCAGGATAATATCTGAGCAGGGAGTTAGAAAGGTGAGGCAGAGCTTTGCGATGGAACACAGTGTGGTTGTTGGCCCTGATCCCAATGTCAAGGAGGGTCACAGCTTCTGGAAACATTCTAAGACCCGGAGTTTTTGGGGAAGAGAAGGGATTGAAGACTGTATGAAAGGTAAAATGTGTCTTGTTTAAAGAGGGAGCAGCTATAGGATTTGTAACCGATAGTTGGAGGATTAGGTGTACAGGAAATAAACATACGGTAAAAGAGGCGGGGCTCTTGTAGGCAAGGCAGTTTGCAGCCATGAAATTAAGACGCCCATATTTTTGCTGAAAAAGCAGGTATTATTGTGAATCCTTGGTTTCAAAGACTTCTTTAGTTTGAAACAGGGGAAGGTGACTAACACACAAAAAGAGAAAAAGGAGGAATCTTATCTCAATGGTAAAACCATGCTGATAAGACATAGGGAAGAGAAAACCAGGATAAGGATTACAGGGAGGAAGGGCTGATTATTTTTCAAGGTTCAATATACCAAGCCCTGCATGAGTTGAAAGAAGAGGAAATACGTCCATTCTTTTGTGTGTTTGTTCATTCACTCATGCATTTAATATCTATGTTTCCAGCAGTAGGCTCCATGCATTTGGTGAAGAGGCAGCGTCTGAGCCTCGAACTTTGCTTTTAGAGCCAAAGTCTTATATTGGCTGGAAAGGAAAAGACCAGGCATTCAAGAGGGGAAAGAGAGAGGGAGACGGGGAGAGAAGAGGGAAAAGGAGGGAAGGGTAGGGGAGAGAGCAGTATGGAGCAGAGGGAGGAAGCCAGCCCTTCTGCACTTCCTCCCCTCCCTTTCTTCCACAACAGCAATGTGGGAAGGAAGATGTGCTCTGCCCAGGGGGAGAGCCTTCTCTTTTATTTCTTATTTTTTCAACTTACTAGTATTCTAGTGTAGAACTCTCTAGATATCATATAAACTAGTACAAAGATAAGCTCTAAAACTGATCCAGGACCTAGGGCAGCATTTTTACAGTATAATCCCAGAACTCCATAAATCAGAATAACTTTCTGTAGTGGGTCGATCTTAGTCCCATCAAGAAGATATGTCCAAGTCCTAACCCCCAGTATCAGTGAATGTGACCTTATTTGGAAATAGCATTTTAGCAGATGAAATTAAATGAAGGATCTCCAGATGAAAGCCTCCTATATTTAGGATGAGTTCTAAATCCAATTACTGGTATCCAGATAAGAGAAAGAAGAGGGATATTTGAGACACACCTCAGAGGCAAAGGCCATGTGAAGGTGAAGGCAGAGACTGAAGTGATGCAGCCACAAGCCAAGGAATGCCTGGAGCCCCCAGAAGCTGGAAGAAGCAAGGAAGGATTCTTCCTTATGTGCCTTTGAGGGGCCCCTCATCTACTGACACCTTCAGTTTTGGTCTCCAGAACTGTGGGAGAAAAATTCCATTTGTTTTCAGACACCAAGTTTTTGGTAATTGGTTAGGGCAGCCCTAGGAAACTATACACCTTGATGAAAAGGCAAATACTTAGACCCTACCCCAGACTACTGAACGAGAACCATTTGCAGCAGGCCCAGGAATCTGTATTCTTATGAACCCCTCTAAAAGTTGGTATGTAAAGCATGCTGGCTGCTGATAAAGAACAATGGAGTGTGGCTTCCGTCTTTCAGGACTGAAGTGGCCCAATATTTCAAGATTTTTTTTTTTTTAATGAAAAAGGAAATCCCGGGGCTTCCCTGGTGGCGCAGTGGTTGAGAGTCCACCTGCCGATGCAGGGGACACGGGTTCGTGCCCCGGTCCAGGAAGATTCCACATGCCGCGGAGCGGCTGGGCCCGTGAGCCATGGCCGCTGAGCCTGTGCGTCCGGAGCCTGTGCACCGCAATGGGAGAGGCCACAGCAGTGAGAAGCCCGCGTACCGCAAAAAAAAAAAAAAAAAAAAAAAAGGAAATCCCATAGGCTGCCTGCCATTTTCTTAGCACAGAACCTAGGATTATTAGGCAGAAGTATGAGATACCCAGATTACTAGTTATTGGAGACATAATTACTTAAGCCCTGACTGTGCAGCAACTGGAGCCACAAGCCTGGAGACCTGGTGGCCAGTCTCATTGTGGGAAACCTCTCAATTGTGTGTGCAGAAACTAATGAGGGAGGAGAGCTGAACAGTCATGGGTTGGTACTGGCAGGTAAACAGAAACCAAGCTGGAGAGGTAATGGAGAATCTGGGAAGCACTGATAACAAACACGACTAACACTTGATGTGGATAAAAGCTGACAGGTGAAGGCGGAAGGACCAAGCTACTGAACTCTGTAAACGATATTTTCTACGCCTTTGAATGTAGGCAAGTAGGAACAGCTGAAATGTGAGAGTTAGAGAAAACAATGGTTAGGTAAACTGATCAGTAACTTTGGATGACCCGGGCAAATGACTCTAAATTTTGGTGTTGACCCCATGCTATCTGTATATTTATGCCTTCAAACAGGTATTGTCTTCTATTTGGTGGTACAGAGTTAGGTATGGTGATGAATACCAAGAGGAAAGAACCACGCCCTGGAGGAGAAGAGGGAGAGATGGACACATAAGAAAGAGTTTCAGGAGTACAGAGGAGGAAGTGTTTCTCAGGGTGTCAGGAAGGTTTCAGGAAGGAGTGGCAGCTGAGCTGAGCCCGAAGGTCAAGACAGGCATTCATCAAATGGGGAAAGGAAGGTAGCATGAGCTGTAAGAGCATGACTACTCATATTTATTGAGCTCATACTTTGGGCCAGGCTCTAGTCTAAGTTCTTACGTGTATTAATGCATGTAACCCTCACCTGTGAGGTTGGTACAAGTGCCATTCTCATCTTATGACTGGGGAAACTGAAGCACCAAGAAGCTAAGTGACTTGCCCCAAATCATCCAACTGACAGATGGTGGAGCCAGGATTTGAGCCCTAAGGTCTTGTTCCAGAGGCTTCCACCTAAACACTGCATGCTGCCCCCTGCTGGTGGGGCTGGAGTACAGGTGGAGAGCAGCAGATGGCAGGAGCTAGAAAGAATCTGGAGGCTGGTGCTCAACTGGGACAGGGTGTCTGCTGCATGGTAAGAAGGCTGGGTTTCACTCTGCAGGGAGTGTGGAGACACTGAAGGCTTGTAAGTAAAACAAAACAAAATAAAACCCAATCAGGCTTTTGGAAGATAACTTTGGTGGAAGACTATTTTGGGGTGGGAGTGAAGAGAGAAAGTACAAGGACAGCAGTAGGTAAGGAGGCGCCCCTCTAAGGAGAGCTGAAGCAAGTCTTAACCAAGCCAACGGCACTGAGGACAGAGGGGAGGGGTATTTCTGAGAAACAGATAGAATCTGCCTTTGATTTTAAATATTGCATTTAGTTCTCAAAAAGTCAAATTAGGGGGGATGAGGAAGAGAAAGGGTCAATTCTGTAGGTTCTAACTTGGTGACTTGGAAAATTGGTGCCAGTGGTGGGGGTGGGCGGGGGATGGAAATACAAAAAGGGGAGGAGTTAGTTTATTTGAGAGCAGGAGGAAAGTGGAGTATAATTTAGAGTTATATTGCAAAGAGCATTAGATTCTCAGCTAAGCTCACTTGGCTGAATTAGAAAATTGTGCTACCAGGCCGTATTGTTTCCATTTTCTATTTTCTTCATATTATGATGGCTTGACATCTTAAAAACCTTTCTGGCTGGGGGGAGACTGCCCCTCTTGGTGCTAGACAATTGTTAGAGATAGCAGAGGACTCAGCTGGGAGCATGCCTTTGATTTACGAACCAACCAACCCAGAGCCATACCTCCTCTAACTGGCCTGCACACCCCTGAGGACAAAATGCTTTAATTATCCCAGGGCTGGGTTCTAGGCAGCTAGGGACCACCTCTATAGATAGCCTGGAGCCCGCTGAAATTATTAAACTAGCCAGTTGTAGACTGTGTACCCTTCCCTGCCTTGCCTTTCCCACAGAAATTCCAGTAAAGACTGTGGCCCAGGTTTTCCCCTCCCTCCTGCCCCTTCTGACTCTTGACCAGCACTGGTGTTTTCCCATGTGGCCCCGCACGGGGTGCCGTGCCTCCCATTTCTGGGACCTGTGAGTATAATAAACTTGTTTTCCTGAGCCTCTCCTTGTCTCCTCTTGTGGCTGCACCTGACTGATCATCACCTGAAACAATAAAAAACACAGGCAAATTCACCAACTCTGATGCCACAGACTGTGCTCTTATCCTTGAGGGGAGAGATAGAAGAATATAGTTACCTCATTGCAAATCCATCTCTCCTCATGGAAAAACAGTTCTAGGCAGAGATAATATGTAATCCTCATATGTTGAAAGCATTTTTTAGACTATCAACTTTAATTTTGATAAAATAATTTAGCTCCAAAGGGTTTGAATTTAATTTTGTCCATTATTTGGCATCTAGTTAGCATTTATGTGCACGGGTTGAACCCAGCACTTGAAAACAAGGAGGCAACTCTCTAACAGGGAAACTGGTAAGACTCAAAACCGAAAAAAAGGAGGTTGAGATAACCCAACATATTGTCTGTAAATGCATGGGGAGGAGGCCTGGGAGCCACCAAAGGCCAAGCAAGGCCCTTCAAGAGTGTGGGGCTGTGTAGGGGAGTGGTAATCAGTACTCAGATGGACCAGGGCTTCTCAGCCTTAGCACTACTGCCATTCTTGAGCCAGATCATTCCCTGTGGGGCCGTCCTGTGCAGTGTACAATTTTAGTAGCATCCCTGGCCAGAAACAGCCCCACCCCCAACCAGAGTTGTGAGAAGCAGAGATATCTCCAGATGTTGCCAGCTGTGCCAAGGGGAGGGTGCAAAATCCTCCCTCTTTGAGAACCACAGAGAAAGACTTAGATTGGATTCCAGTTTCTGCTACTTATTAGCTGTGTGACCTCAACATGTTAGTCAGCCTCTCAAGCTTGAATATCCTCATTCCTAAAATAAAGCATGCAAGGGGCATATGTGATTTTGTCTGCCAAGGACCCTCTCCTCTAACTGGTCTTCCTTCTACTCCAACCATTTGGTCCCAGTTGGGGTGGTCACATTCTTACCATCTACAGCCATTGCTGATTAATCCCAGAATGGGCAGCCAACTTAAGCTGGGCCCATCTGAGCCCTTCTCTGGGATTTTTTTTTTTTTTTTTTTTACTAAAACCAAGAAAGATCTGAAGTCAGGGAGCCTGATTCCCCCAGCTCTGTTTTTTTTCTTTCTCGAGATTGCTTTGGCCATTCAGGGTCTTTTGTGTTTCCATACAAACTGTGAGATTTTTTTGTTCTAGTTCTGTGAAAAATGCCATTGGTAGTTTGATAGGGATTGCATTGAATCTGTAGATTGCTTTGGGTAATAGAGTCATTTTCTCAATGTTGCTTCTTCCAACCTAAGAACATGGTATATCTCTCCATCTGTTTGTATCATCTTTAATTTCTTTCACCAGTGTCTTATAGTTTTTTGAATACAGGTCTTTTGTCTCCTTAATGGGAGTGTTTCCTTAATTTCTCTTTCAGATTTTTCATCATTAGTGTATAGGAATGCAAGAGGTTTCTGTGCATTAATTTCGTATCCTGCAACTTTACCAAATTCATTGATTAGCTCTAGTAGTTTTCTGGTGGCATCTTTAGGATTCTCTATGTATAGTATCATGTCATCTGCAAACAGTGACAGTTTTACTTCTTTTCCAATTTGGATTCCTTTTATTTCTTTTTCTTTCCTGATTGCTGTGGCTAAAACTTACAAAACTATGTGAATAATAGTGGTGAGAGTGGGCAACCTTGTCTTTTTCCTGATTTCAGAGGAAATGGTTTCAGTTTTTCACCCTTGAGAATGAATGATGGTGGCCGTGGGTTAGTGATTTATGGCCTTCATTATGTTGTGGTAAGTTCCCTCTATGCCTACTTTCTGGAGAGTTTTTATAATAAATGGGTGTTGAATATTGTTGAAAGCTTTTTCTGCATCTATTGAGATTATCATATGGTTTTTATCGTTCAATTTGTTAATATGGACAGGACAGGAATAAAGACACATACATAGAGAATGGACTTGAGGACACGGGGAGGGGGAAGGGTAAGCTGGGACGAAGTGAGAGAGTGGCATTGACATATATACACTACTAAATGTAAAATAGATAGCTAGTGGGAAGCAGCTGCATAGCACAGGAAGATCAGCTCAGTGCTTTGTGACTACCTAGAGGGGTGGGATAGGGAGGGTGGGAGGGAGATGCAAGACGGAGGGTATATGGGGATATATGTATACATATAGCCGATTCACTTTATTATACAGCAGAAACTAACACAACATTGTAAAGAAATTATACTCCAATAAAGATGTTAAATAAAAGAAATAAAAATAAAAAAACCAAGAAAGAGAGTTAGTCCCTCTCTGGTGGAAGAAAGCCAAAGAGTTTAATGAAACTCCTAAACAACTGGAAGTCATGTAGTGCACAGAAGAGTCCAGTTTGCAGAAAGAGAGAAGCAAGAGACAATGAGAAGGCAAAGAGGAGCCTTCCCAAGCTCCCCACACTTGCCTCAGCCAGTGTGACTTTGGCTTATGACACCCCAAGAATTTTCATCAATAAAAAAATATCAGTGCCCGTCTCATAAGGTTGTCTTGAAGATGGTCTGTGATGATACAAAGTATTTAGTACAGAGCCTGGCCTGGTCTGTGTTCTGCAAATAGTCATTGTCATGGTTAAGATCATCAGTATCATTCTTATTCTTGTGAACTTGGCATTCCAGAAACTGAACAACCCGTAGTTCTAACTGTGCTATTCCACACCTGTGTACTTTGTACCGGGCATACCTCTCCTGTTCCCCACCTTCCTAATCTACTCCTATGCTATATACAAAACCTTCCCGAGGTCCCTCTCTGAAGACTTCCTAAGCCATTCAGACAGAGGCAGTCACTTCCCTCTTCACACTCCCTTTTTCTCTCTCAACTGTTCAGATCATACTGATGTAGGTATCTAGTTAACTGGCTGTCTCCCCACCTGACTGCAGGGAACCCCGTACTTCTCTTCTTTGCTTTAATCCTCAGCATCCAGCATGGCACTTGGCCCCGAAGGGTCCTGCATCAGTGTTTTGTGCACTGAGGAGAAGAGGACCTGCAGAATCAGGAAGAGAGGCCCGCTGAAAGCTCCTCAATCTTCACGTTCCCTGCCTGACATTAAAAAGAAAAGCACTAACAGATGGGGAATAGTGTGCTTGGAGTCTAGTAAAAGTGGCACCCAAAGAGCCAGGAAGCCTGCTTGCAGCTCTGTGCAAAGACCAGTAGATGTGAAGCCTGTGAGATATAACCAGTAGGAACGGTGAGCTTAGAACATGTCTGTCAGTGTGTGAGAAGACCTAGCACCACCTCTAGCCAAGAAAGGCCCTTTCTCCTGCTTCTCCCACTCTGGCTCTCAGCCTCTGTGATGTAAATGTCCACATCCTCACAGTTACTCAATGGGAGAGAAGTCCCAGCAAGACTGTGTGCACCCGGCTGGCACTGCCTGGTGGCATTAAGGCCATGCAACTCACTTGCCTCACTCTGACTCCATGCCCAGCAAGGATGCTCCCACAGAGAGTGTCCATATGGGGCAAGGAACACACTGTCCAGCTGACACGAATTTTTAAGTATTGCTTGAAGTTCAACATACCTGGCATGCCCAGAGCTCCTTTCCAAAGGAAAGCCGTGCCAAGTTAATCTGGTGGCACATGGTTTGTGCCACGTGTTTGAGTTAAACCAGCTGCCTTGGCCTCTAGTAATTGAATCGATTACCAATGTCCCAACAAAGACACCCACTTATAGGCATCAGGTTGGCCAGTCACTAATGAGATGGCTCACTTGAAACTCCGCCCAGTGCAAAAACTCGATATAGAATGGTGACAATGTCTATGGATCAACCTTTGTCTTGGCGTGAAGACACAATGAACAGAGGGAAGTTTGTCCTGCATCCCTGCATGCGGAGAGCCAACTGTTCCTGTTCTCTCCAGGTCTGCGGGATGTGGTGGTCAGGGAAGTACTTGATCCATGAGAGCACGTGTCCTTAGCACAATTTTGTGGTCTTCCTCTCTGCATGTTTAGCCTAACATTAAATTCTCATCACCTCAGGGCATCTGGCCTTACATTTTCCATGCACCTAAAAGAGCCTAATGAGCAGCTTGGAAATTATATTTTAGAGAGTGATTAACGCTAATCGATTTTGCTGAGCCTGATTGACCCTGGATCCTGAGAAAACTGAAGACTAGATTCTAGGTCATGGCAAGTCCTTGCCTCTGTAGCTCAGCTGTCTCTAACTTCAGTTATATTTACTAGATTTGAAATATTTTCACGTGTTAATTAAGCCACAAATTTCTATTCCTCAGCTTTTAGTAAGACACAGGAAATGGGCATCCCTCCTCTGTTCTGGCTGAAGAGCTACTTGGAATCTGCTTAACTTGATTCTTTCACTGAACTTCAAACTCATATGTCTTTTGGAGTCTGGGAGCAATAGAAGGTGGCTGCCCTGGGGAAAGGGAGAAGAGGGTGAGAAGAGAAAAGGACATGTGTGTTTGGATGAAAAGGAGCATCTAATATCATGGACCAAGTAAACAGAAATGCAAACGCACAAGTGGGAGCGTCCCCGCAAAGGAGCAGAAAAACAGAAAATGCAAAACAGCCCCACTAAACAAGTTCTCACATTTGTTTAGTCCTTCACAATTTACCAAGCACCTCCATGTGCACTATCTCATTTAGTTCTCCAAGCGACTCTGTGAGCTTTAGTTTATATTTTACACAAAGCAAGTGGAGATCTGAGAGGTTATTCAAGGTCACACGACAGAGACAGAATTTGAACCAGTTGGAAGCCCAGCAAGTTTTTTGGATGGATGATTGCCGTTCATTTACTGTATGGAGGTTAAGAGCGCAAGATATGCAGTCAAGCAGAACCGTTTTCAACTACAGCTTCTCCATGTCTCAGTTAGCCATAGGACCGTGGCAAGTCACTGACTTCTCTGAGTCTCACTGTCCTCATCTGTAAAATAGGGATAACAATGCTCCATACCCTATGCTGTTGTTGCAAGTAAAAAATGAGATAGGGTATTGAAATTGTTTAATGCTGCACTAGAACACAGTTAAGCACACAATAAATGTGCCTTTTTCCTCCTTCATGTTGTTGTAATTATTATTTTAGTAGGAGCAGTAGTAGATACCGAAGTATGTCTCACCCCAAACCCTGTTTATTCTACTGTAACACACTGCACTGATTTTTTTTTCTCTCCCTTTTTCACATATATCTTTTTCTTTCCTTCTCTTCAACACAGTTTTTCTTCGCCTTCCTTCCTATCACACATCCATAAAGCCTCTGGCTTTCAATAAACACACACATACTTGGCTTACTACCTATCTGTTTGACCCAGTCTTCCTCACTCACATTTACTAAGCACCCCACGACCCAGAGCTGGGATAGGAAGCCCAGCCATGGTCCTTTGCACGAGTCATCCTTTGGAGGAGAGCTTAGCCTTCCAAACACGTGTTTGATTGTTTTTGGTTTGCATGTTCCTGCACCAAAAAAATGGATTTGAGGGTCTCCAGTAGTTAAGCTAATTCAATATAATTTTCCATTTTTGGTGTTTTAGCTGGGATAGAGGTTTCAGGAAGGAGAGAGAGAAAGCTGGGTTAGGTGTGTCCAGCTCAACTCCCATGTGCTGCCTTTTACTTCTGATTTAATTCCCTGGATAAAGTGCCCTTTCTGGCAACAAGATGAACATCTTCATCTAGAAGTTTGGCTCGCTGGCATATAAAGACTTTTATAACCCCAGTGCTTATCTCTCTCCACCCCAGGCTCCCAGCCCCTGGTAGGGTACAGTGGCAGGCATTGTGTGCTCAACAAGGTTTCACACCCATTGGGAATCTGAAACACAGACACTATTTACCCTGCAAAGACCTTTCTGCAGACCTGCAGGGCCAGTGCCAAGGTGGCTGCATCACATCTGCCCCCACTGGGCTGCGAGAAAGACTTCCTTACCCAACCTCACTATTCAAACTCCTGAAATAAGACAGGCAGAAACCATTGGCTGGGCAGAAGGCTGATTTCCAGAGCTTCGGGGCAGAGTAGGGCTGTGCTGGCATCTTTTAAGAAGTGGATTCTGAGAAACCTTTCTTCTATGGTCATTTCTATTTTTAGGACAGTTCCATACCCCGGAGCCTCTGTTATCCTTCCTTCCTTGAAGAGGCAACTGAAGAGTTTTCCACTGACGTGTCAAATGTTCTCCTTATAGTATTTATTTGTTTGGATTTATGCAACAGAGGTTTAGTTTTGACTTTTTCCCCCCCCAGGCACATGCAGGTTAGGACAGGAGTGCTAAAAATATTCATAGTTGTAACCAAAAGCATTCAATAGCCTTGATTATTTGCACATATACATAAAAAGCAAATTGGCCATTGCCTCTGCCTCTAGGCTCTTATTTACCTTAATGTGGACAACTTTGTAGAAGGTCTTGTAACAAACCAAACGAGCCATCCATCGAAAGTGAGCCATTCATTTTAGCTATGAACTTGGATGAACTTTGTTCTGTTGCTTGATATGAATCAGAGCCCAGGAAACTTAGAAATAGCATTATTCTGTCCTTGGAAATAAAGCACCCACTTTCCCTTGGGGTCAAAGGTTTTGGTCACCCACAAATACAGAGTCAAATAATTTTCAATAAATGCACCAAAGCCATTCAAGGGGGAAATAAAAGTCCTTCCAATGGTTGCTGCTAGAACAATCAGATATTCCCATGAGAAAAAAATAGAACCTCAACCCCTACCTCAGTGCTATCCACAAAAATTAATTTGAGTTGGGTCATTGACCTAAAAGGAAAAACTTAAACTATAAAAGCTTTAGAGGAAAATATCTCCAAAACTCAGGATTCTTAGTTCACAGAAAGTAATAACCATGAAAAAATTTTAATAAATTTCATCAAATTAAAGTTCCATGAGTCCATGAGTTTTTGCTCATGGAAAAGGCAATGTTAAGAAAATTAATAGGCAAGCAACAGATTGGAAGGAAACACAACACATATATTTGTCAAAGGACCTGTACCCAAAGTATATAAAGAACTCCTAAAATTCAATAATAAAAAAAACAACCCGATTTTAAAATGGGCAAGGAACTTGAACAGACACTTTGCACAGAAAGATGTACAAATGACTAATAAGCACATGAAAAAGTGCTTAACATCACTTGTTATCATGAAAATTCAAATTAAAAGCGCAATGAGACATCCACCCACTTCAATGGCTAAAATACTTTAAAATTGACACCACCAAATGTTGGTGAGAATTCAGAGCAACCAGAATCCTCAACTGCTGCTGGAAATGTAGAATAAGTCACCTACTTCAGGAAGGTGTTTGGCAGTTTCTCAGAAAGTAAAACATGTATCTACCCAATGAAACCATTTCCACTCCTGTTTGTTTATCGGAGAGAAATGAAAACACATTCACAAATTGTCAATTTCCTTTCTCCATATCTTTACCCATGTCATTCCCTTCTGGAATTCCCTTTTTCCTATCCCATCCCTGATTTCTGCACGTACAAATACTATGCAGTCTTAATGACCTGTTTTGAGGAAGCTTGCTGGTCCCCTTCCCTTCTCTTTATCCTCCAGACCTCTTCTGTACTCTTCCTGTGTTTCTCATAGAACATCACTTTTCACATTGGTTACATATGGCATATCGCCAGCCAGTCTCTAAGCTCCCATCCAACCTGATCCCTCTGGTCTGATTTATCTTTGCACAGCACTCAGAGCTTTACACAAGTTGTTTTGAACTAGTACCGAATGAATGACTGAGTGGACACATATTCATCCAATGACACGCTGGACTTACGGTCAGAAGATCTTGGTCCAAATGCTGGCTCTGTCCAATGATGTTGGATAAATTCTCTGATCTTATTTGCCTTTATTTAAGATAAAATAACTTAATGACTGTGGTAGACTCTTACTTTGGGGGCCTCCCAATGAAGTATGCCACCCAACTTCCATGCCCTTGTATAGTCCCTTCACACACTAGCTCGAGGCTTGGCCATGTGTCTTGCTTTGACCAGTGGAATATTAGCAAGAAAAGTCCTGATGAGCACTGCACATTGGGGCTTATCTTGGATGGCTGGCTCTTGGCAGCCCTGAGCTGCCACGTAAGAAGTCAGACTACACTGCTGGAGAGACCACACAAAGAGACCATGTAAGGAGGCCACATGAAAGTAGAGAAACCTTGACACTCCATGGAGAGGTAGAAAAGGCTGGCCATCTCAGAGTCCCAGCTGAGCCTAGGCCAGATTGCAGGATGATGAGAGAAAATAAAATGGTTGTTCTTTTAAGCCAGTAGATTTTTGAGTGATTTGTTTGGAGATGTCACTTCCATCTATCCATTTTTGCTCATTTAAGACAATCTTATAATGCGCATATATGCCAGGCCTGAAACTAAACTTCCTTGAGGGTTAGATATCTTATTCATCTTTTTCCTCCCAGTTCCAGCATAGTCCCTGGCATACAGTTGGTGCTCAATAAATGTATGTGGCATTAGCTAAAAGTCTGATGTTTTTGGAATTTGGTTGAAATCTGAAACATTACAGCACCGTCTCACTTAGAACGGTACCTTATCTTTCCTCATAATTTTCTAGTGAGGAGAAATGTAGAGGTCACTTGATCATAAGCCTTTTACGAGGAAACTGCAGCTCAGAGAGGAAAAGGCACTTGCCAGAAGTCACCCTGCCGGGGGCACCCTGCACCTGGTCTCCTGGCTTCCAGATGCCATCGGGGGCTCCAGGGAAGAGCCACTGAGACTCCAGCATATCCCACCTCAGAGGCAGTCTTTACAGAGGCCTTTCTGCCTCATTGAAAGAATGTTTAATTTGTGCCCATTCCTTCTGTCAGTCCCTTCCCCAGATGACGGTACCCTAATCTTAGCGAGGAGACGAAGGCGGGGTGGAAGACCCCGATGCCTGCTGCGAGCTCTCCTAGCCTGGATGCCAGCGCTCCCATCCAACCCATACCCGGCTGCACGCAGTGCTCAGCGACCACCAGCGCCCTGCGACCAAACTGGCAAAGCTGCAGCCGCTGCGACGGTCCTAAACGCCTATACCACTTTAAGGGAAACTTTACAAAATTATTTTAATTACCGTGCAGATCTCGTAACCCAGGCACAGTCATATGTTCTCTCCTAGAGCAAATATTCCTGAAATACCATTCCCTGTGTGTCTCTCTCCTGTCCTCACTCAACTTCAGGCCAAAGTTTATCCCTATGAATACCCCCTTCAAAGCATGGGAAACAGTTCACAACGAGTCTCTGTCGTCCCCCTCTCTGCTTTTTGTAACTCATTAGAACTTCTAGCAACTACGGGGCAAGAGAGAGGGTGCTAAGCTTGGCTGGCGCCAGGAGAAATATTTAGAAGGGTATTTTCAATTCGATCTAAACCAATAATTGTCGAACTTGGCTGCTCCTTAAAACCACTCCGGGAGCTTTAAAAACTAATGTTGCCTGGATGTCAGCCCAGAGGTCTGATTTAATTGATCTAGGATGCGGCCTGGGCATCTGTATTTTTTTTTTTTTAACTCCCTAGATTATTCCCAGGTTGAAAACTACTGAGATAACTTTCTCATTCCTTTTCTTACTCTGAAAAAGTTAGATTCTCAGCCCAGGTCGGTGGCCCAGGGGACCTGACGCCCTGACGCCTCTTTGCAGCCCGCCAGAGCCGCATGGTCCCAGAAAATTGGCGCGCGCGACGACGCTAAACACGCGGCGGCCGGCGGGCGGGCCCGCGTGGGGCCCCGCCCCCGCACGCCTATCGGCGCGCGGTGCGGGCCCTGACGTCACTCTTGTCAGGCCGCTGCACATGGGCGGCCGGATGCGCTGAGCCCGGCGCTGCGGGGCAGCGGAGCGCGGGGGAGCAGTGGCCGCCGGCTCGGGGAGGGGGGTGGGGTGGGACGGCCCGCGGCCTCTGAGCTCGCGCGACGCGGCCGGGCGGTGCGGTGCCTTCCGCCCTCTGCAGCTGTCTGCATATTTTTTCTTTCTTTTTCGCAATTTTGAACATTTAACAAGACGAGGGGTTCGAGGCAAGTGAGAGCATCCTGCACGTCGTGGAAGAGCCCGCGGGCACTTGGCGCGCTCTCTGGGGACTGCACTGGGAGCCCGAAAGTTTTTTGTTTTTATATTTTTACGCAGATGTATTTATAAAGACATAAGTAATTTTTTTTTCTTCCCTGTCTGCACCGCCTTGAAAGCGAGAACTTTTGGCAAAGGACGGAGGAAAAAGCTCAGCAACATTTTTGGGGGAGGTTGGGTTTTTTGTTTTTTTTTTTTTAAGAAAAAAAAAATTTGAGTGCATCGCGATGGAGAAAATGTCCCGACCGCTCCCACTGAATCCCACCTTTATCCCGCCTCCCTACGGCGTGCTCAGGTCCTTGCTGGAGAACCCGCTGAAGCTCCCCCTTCATCACGAAGACGGTGAGCGCTGCCCTCCTGGCTGCCCCGCTCTGGGAAGGAACAACGCTTCCGGGGCCCCCTCCTGGGCCGGGCACCCCCGCTGGAGCACCCATACCCTTCCGTCCCAGCCCCCGGCACCCCGGCCTTGCTTTGATGAAATCGAGGAGCTCACCTATCGCCCCATCCCTCCTCCTCAAAAAGGGGAGGGGACCCCCTCGCTGAGCAACGTTTAAAATAGCGTTGGGGACCCGGCCGGGCCTTCCCGGGTCCCGCTCGGGCGGCGCAGGTGGGAGATAGAACTTGACAGGTCGGTGTTCCCTAGATTGAGGTTCACCCGCACGCAGAGTGAAACCGCCTGCACGCAGGCAGAGCAGCGCGGGCTGGGGAGAGAAACCACAGGGCCGGCTTCCACGCGGGTAGGGGCTCGAGTCGGGGGGTCTCACTACAGAGCCTGGGTATTGGGATCGTGCTTATCGCTGCTGTTAGTTGTTAGTGTTTGGAACTCCCGAGGTGAGAGTGGAGACGCCTGTTCTCCCGGGCTGGGTGCTTCAGAAAGGGGAGTAGGGGGGGCTGGGGTTGGCTGGGGGAGTGGTCTCTGGGCGGGATGCCGCGCACGCCCCCAGCGCTGACACCTTCCCAGTGCACTTTTCCTGGTGGGAGGGGAGAGCGGAGCAGGCTCACGTGTAACCGCGCAGGAGCCTCCTCTGGCTCGAGCCTTTTCTTGGTAAGTCCCAAACCTTCCCCAGGCAACCTTGGTTGGAGCGGGCCAGGAGGGGTCGTGCGAGGAGGCGCCGAACCCAGCTGGTGCCGCCAGGGATTTGTCGTTTGGGTTTCATGCCTTCGATATCACAGTAGCAGATATGAACCGTGCGGTGAACCGTGCGCCTCAGTGTAAAGTCTTGAAAGATCATTTGGCTTACAAGTAGCCCGGGATTACTCGCATCTTCTTTCCTAGGGCAACCTGTTGCATTACAAGAGTTGAGGGGTTTGGTTCGCCGTCTGCAGAACATAGCTTCCCTCTTAACTCCCCTTTAAGGAGGAGCGCTTGGGAGGAAGGTGCTGCCTGCAGTCTTTTGCATCTGTGGGTGTTTTAAAGTCAGATTCTTAAGAGATGAGACAGTAGAGGATTAGAATGAATGGCGGTGGAGACTGTTTCTGTGAGGAAGAAGCTCAGACGCCAAATTGCTTAATCCCAGATGCCACCCGCACCTGAGTACTAGACTTGTCCAAATCCAGAGCGCTGGTTAAAGACCTAATGGGGTGAGTGATACTTCCAGGTAGAAAGCAGCTGCACACCTCCATCACAGGTATAGAGAGGAACCACCTTTTCTGATATTTGTGCTTTTGACAGATTGCATACATGTACAATTTTTGAGTTGGATCATACTTCAGTGTTTGGGGAAGAGGAGGAAGAAAACACTTCGTATTTAAAACCAAACCAAAACAAAAATCTTTTGTAAAATACAACATACCTCAGTGGCTTTAGAAGCAAACACATGTGGGCTAGGCAGTTCTCAGCTTTCCTCTCTGCAATGTGAGGCATTGGTCAAGCTCCTGTTAAGTCTCAGAGCCTCCATTACTTCATTGTGAATGGGAATCGTCGCTATTTACAAGTTTATTACGAGATTTTTCTGGGGGAAAAATATATGGAAAGAACCAGGTATGTTAGTAGGTGCTCCGTACATGGTATCAAAGAAGGGTGGAGAGTCCCTGCTTTACCAAAATTAGAATTATGAATGTACTGGCTTTCTAAATATGAATGACCTCAAATTGTTACTGTAATCAATTTCCTGGAGGATAAATCATGCCTGGTTATTGGCTGTTTTCTTAAAAATCACAGCAGTTGTATGTAATTGCAGGTGTTATTTTACCACTGTAGATTTAAATTATTGTCTCCTCAAATAATGCACTGAATCATGTGCTGTCTTGTTTATATCCCAGATTAGTCTCTAGCCCTGTCCCGAGGACTAGTGCTTTCTTTCCAAAGTAAATAGGAAGACGTTGAAAAACAGGCAAAGATCCATGTCCTGACTGAACTTTTAACTCTAGATCCACAAGAACCAGCAGCTAGAGAAGAACCCCGGCATTTGTGGGAAGTAGTTTTGAAGCAGAAGCCAGGAGGATTAAAAAAGCAAGACTTTTTCATTTTCTTTTTTAAACTCCAATTTCCCCCCCACCTTTTGCAGCATTTAGTAAAGATAAAGACAAGGAAAAGAAGCTGGATGATGAGAGTAATAGCCCGACGGTCCCCCAGTCAGCATTCTTGGGACCCACCTTATGGGACAAAACCCTTCCCTATGACGGAGATACTTTCCAGTTGGAATACATGGACCTGGAGGAGTTTTTGTCGGAAAATGGCATTCCCCCCAGCCCGTCTCAGCATGACCACAGCCCTCACCCTCCCGCGCTACAGCCGGCTTCCTCAGCTGCCCCCTCCGTCATGGACCTCAGCAGTCGGACCTCTGCACCCATTCACCCTGGCATCCCATCCCCAAACTGTATGCAGAGCCCCATCAGACCAGGTAAACTCTCAGAAGGTTCTCCCTTCAGGTGGGGAGGAGGGGGAAGGAGGGAGAGGGTGGGGGTGATATAAACGTCTTAACGATCAGGGGTGCTTTAGCACACTTGAAAAGTGGAGTCTTGTATTTCATTGTAGTGGTTGTCCCACTTCAATGAGCATATCACCTGGAGAGTCAGCTAAAGGCAGATTCTATGGAACCTACCCCCAGAAATTCTGATTTTTCAGGTCTGGATGAAGCCCAGGAATATGCATTTTTAACCGGCTCCCTGGGGGATTCTAATGCAGCTGATCCAAGGACTGCAGTTTAAGAAATACCAACCTACAGTTAATGATTTGGATAATTTAGGCATCCATCTCATCTTCTGTCTCTTTTCCTCATTCCCCAAATACACAGATAATAGGATCTTGCTGAATGATTTGGGTAGACTGTCCATAAGGCTGTGGTTTACCTATATGCATTGTTCTCTGGCCCAAAGGAAAAAAATGTGAGTCAGGGGTGTGGGGCAGATAGCTTTTCCATCCATTTCATCTTGTCGTCGATTGAGAAACTAAATCTAAAAGCAGCTCTCATATTAAGCGTGGCTTAGCCTTCTTCAGCATCAGATCCCGTCTCTTGCTTTTCCTATTCCTATAAACCAAATTGTTCTTATATTTTTTTTCATTTTCATCTGTTCACCACACGTAATCCACTTTTATCAAAACCCACAAGGCCACAAGGCTGGCTTTAAATGGTGTTGAAATATTACACAAAAACGTTACCTGAAATGACCAGTACTTCAAAACCCACTGCCAAATGCTCAGATATAAACACAAGTTGAGGGAGCTCTGTCTTCGTGCCTTTAGCACCCTGTCGTACAAAATGAACAGGAAGAAAGGCCATTTCACGAGCGCAGGTAACCAGGAACAAAGATGCAGCCAGATAAATTGTCAGGAAGGTCGCTGAGCCAAGGGCCTTAGCTGCGGGGAGGACAGAAAGCAGGACAATGGGAGACTTGTGCTAGAGATCATTCCTGAAGTCTATGTCCTCAGCTCGTGTAGAATTTCTGTGACACACAGAGCGAGATTAAAATGAAAGGAAACGGTGCTGAGGAGGAAGAGAACGCCCCTGCCTTGAAATGTTAGTGTTGGAGTTGAAGCTCTCCCATCAAATCTCTCTGTGCTGCCCCTTCTCCAAAACCCACTTTGAATTATAACTTCAAGGCTACTGGCTGGAATGGCTTTAAGTCTTAGCCTCTGACCACCTCAGAAGGCCACAGAAGCTTAGGGAAACACTCCTTTATGTGACCCTGAGCCCCTGTTACTTAGGACACACAGGCCATTTTCCCAGGAGCAGGCAACAAAATAAATAACCATTCAGAGTGAGAAAACAGCCAGGAGGAAGGGGACAGAGCCCCAGTGAGAAGGTGCAGTTATGCCTCAGTCATCTTCTCTTCAGAATGAGACTGACCACTTCGTAGCTGTGTGACCTTACAAAGTGATACAGTCTTTCCGGGCCTCAGTTTCCCTTTGTGTAGGAGCGTATAATTTCAATTTGATTGGACTATTGTGAAAATTAGAGACAGTATGTATAAAGGGTCAAATGACTAGCACTAGTTATTTTTTAATGAGAGCAGTTACTATCATTATTCTGTGTCAACTTTCATCATTTATTCCAATTTCTGTCTTCTGAAATACCTTCATAATGTAATTAGGTACAGTATATAACCCTTTATTCTGGAGAGAAATGTCAGGAGATTTTGACCAATAGTTTTTGGCTTGGGGTATTCTAAGCCTAACACATATACTCAGTTGACAAGTATTTCTCAGTTTTCTCTCACGTACAGGATATGTGCCATGTTAGAAACTCTGTATTTTTTCCCAAGAGGCATGCAGATATTGGGACCCCACCCTTAGGTTTCTATTGAAAAATCAAGAATTGGGGTTTTGGAGTTTGAAGCTTCCTTAAAAGTCATTTGTCAGGGCTCACAGAATCAGTATTTAATTAATGACTTTCAGAAACTTCTGATGCCCAAATCAGGTTTGCAATCCATAATAAAGGACTGCTGAGTTTCAGTGGCTATCATTTTGTAGGTAGAAATAAGCTCTTCATTTAAACGTCTTTTTTCATAATGGAAACACACTTCAAAATAATACTCTTCAATTCATTTAAACTCAGTGATAGTCCTGACAGAAAAGGTAAAGAAGTTAGAACTCTTCTTAAAATACCAAATGCAGGTAAAATAACACTGCTTTTCTTACAGTGCTGATCATTATAAAGGTGATAATGCAAAGTAAAATTCTGGGGAATGTGGAATTGTTGGATGGTATATCACAAGCAAACCTGCAAAAGGAGGAAGTTCTTGATTATTCTCTGTAATCACAGTGGTGACCAGAATAGAAATACCAAGTTAATCTTGAGGAAAATAAGTCCTCAGAAGGGAAGAGCACAGATGTAGCTGTGAACATTCTGGGAATTGTAGAATTTCAGTCTAGAGCAAGATTTCTCAGCTTTGGCACTGTTGACGTTTCAGGTAAGTCTTTGTTGTAAGGACTGTCCTGTGCATTGTAGGATGTTGAAGGGCATCCCTGGCCTCTATCATCCAGAAAGCAGTAAAACTACCCCCTCCCGCAACCTGTGGCAAGTAAAAATGTCTCCAGTTTCTGCCAAAAGTCCCCTGAGGGCAAAATCACCCCCGTTGAGAACTACTGATCTCGACTTTCGATTTGAATGACAGAATCTGCGCTTAATTCAGGGTCCTGTCACACACATGGATGCTTTTTACCTCCTGTAATGCTTTATGGCACAACTTTTGAGAAGGTCAGGAGACCTTAAGTTGCCAAGAAGAAATATAATGTTAATAAGAGTATACTTATACACTTTTAGTTGATAAAACTGAGACATCAGACTAATCAGAAGATAATTGCAAAGCAATTTTATTAAACATTTGTTTTCTGCTCTCTGCTCAGCATGCATCTTTTGAGTTACACTCAGTAACATTGTGCCATTAGTGCTGCCTGTGTGGTTGAAAGGAAATGAAGCCGTGAGGTGACAAATTATGCATTTCTAGGTTTACCCCAAGCGTGTCTTGGAATGACAAGGTGAGCGTTCTTGTGAATTCTCTTACTATTTACCCTGACTGCCCTCCAACCCCTTTCCTGTTTTATATGCACATCCTTATTCCTCTGTCTAGCTATCTGATCAAAGAATGAATTAAATATCTGAATACAATTTTCCTTGAAGAAATAACCCAGGGATCCATTGAAACCTCCTGTGGCTATGGGGTTATTGCTAAGCTTTCTGGGGTGACATCTTAATGAAGGAAGAGTGGTGGTTCCTGGATGCTATAGCCACCTGCACGGGCTTCTCAGTCACCTGAGATGCAGCTTCCTGGACTTTCCCAGGCCAGCAGAGATGGCAGGAAATCATCCTGACCACTTCGATGTTTGCATGTCAGATGCTATCAGAGGTGGTATCCGGGAGTGCTTTCCTGGAGGTATGTGCTGCGTACTGGAAAAATAAGAATCAATTTGCCCGGAGAATTGAGCAATTGCTTTAAGGACAGCAGTCCCTTTAGGGAAGTCATCTATAGCAGACAAAGGCAGAGTTATTTTTAAATCACATGCTTGTAAAGCCAGATTTGAAATTGTTTCCTCTGGTGGTTTTTCTTTGAATAACTTGGGGGTGTCCTACCACTT
>NC_041227.1:106445419-106448441 GCF_002837175.3 Physeter macrocephalus | reverse complement strand
ACTCATGTTTAAAGCTGAGATCCACGTCCTTCAGCATCTTTATCTGTAGCCCAGAGGTGCCTTGGACTTGATGGATCCACGATCAGATGCTGCCTTTTCCTCTGAATGTGCTCGGGACACTGTATTCCGTATCTCAGTGAATTTTACCACCTCCTTCCTGGCTGTCCAAGCTAGAAACCTGAAAGTTAATCTTGCTCTCTCCTTCTCTCTCCCCTATATTGACTTTACTGAGACTTATATTGATCCCACCTCATTAATAACCCTTAAATCTACCTGGTCCTCTGCCATTGATGCAGGCGAAGCTCTCACCGTTTCCTGTCTCCCCTCTGATGCCTTCTCCTCTTGGTTGCCACAGCGTGATTTCCTCAATTGCTCACCATTCCCTTGAGGATAAGCTCTGACCATCAGGGGCCCCTCTCTCTCTGTCTGGTCTCAACTCTTCCTACCCCTCTCCTTGCCCTCTGAGCTCCAACTACCATCTGCTTTCAGTTCCCTGCCTGGCCCATGAGTTCTGTCACATCTTCACGCCTTCACAGATTCTATTCCTCTGCCTTGATTACCCCTGATCTCTTTACTTTCTGGCCAATTTCAAGGATCCACCAAGATGCCAGCTCCCTCTGAGCAGCATTTCCTGATGCCCCTGCACTCCCTCCAAGGATCTGGATTAGTGATCTGCCTTTGGACTCCACCCTTTGGTTCCCTGGGCAAAGCCCTCCCATAGCACTTAACACCTGTACTATGAACACCTGTTTGCTTACCTATTTCCACTTCCAGACCGTGTGCTCCCAGGCGTGGGTTTTATTTATATATTTCCAGAGCTTAGTCCATAGTATGTCTCAATATATGTTTGTTAAACAAATCAGTGTTTTAATCAACAAGCTTTTGTTAATCATCTTCTATGTGAGGCATTGGCAAGGCCTTTGCCTGAAAAGATTTCCAGTCTAGTTGGAGAATAGATAATTGCTGAAAAGCTGTAGAGTCACTTAACCTGATCAAACTTCCAGGCCAGCATATGCTTAAGTGCAAGAGGATAGAGATATTAAATGTGAGGGAAGTTGGAACTTGTCAGCAACACTGGGACAGTCAGCGGGACGAGGACGTGACTTAGGCCTTGAGGGATGGTGCGACAGGTAGAGGCGGAGAGGATGAGAAGCGAGGGTGTCCAGGACACAAGGCCGACCAGTGTGCCTGGAGCAGAGAGCAGAGGTGGCAGTGAGGACGTCCTTGACCTCCAGATGGAGAGCTTGGACTGGGAGGTAGGGGGAGGCCACTGCTGCCTTTGATCATGGTAGAGATGTTCCAGGAAGAGGAACCTGGTGGTCGTGTTGCAGGACAGGATTGCAGGTGGCAGAGAGGCCAGTTAGGAAGGCACTGAACTTGTCCAGGTCCTCAGAGGAATGGCCTGCCCTGGCCTGTGACAGGGATCTGAACCACAGCAGAAAACCTTCACTGAACTTAAGGGTAATGTATTGCAAGAGCTAGAATGAGCCTTTGCTGTCATGCCAGACTCTTGTGCCATTATATAACGGGTGGTCAAACCGAAGCCCAGGGAGTCTCCCCCACAGTTCCCATAACTGGCATGGTCTCTGGATGAGAGGGGTGTGGTTAAAGTTCAGAGCCTGACGGAAAGGAGACGACAGTTCTCAGGCTGATGGTCCCGGGGAGCTTGGAGGATGAGTTTGGCTTTGAGACGACAGTGTACAGGAGGCCATGACCGGCAGCGCCCAGACCCGTGCAGGATCCTCTGATGGTCTTTGGGGTGAGAGAATTTCAGAGAGCGCTGGCCAGGCGCCAAGGCAGGAGGCCTTAGAAAAGCTTGTTTACTTTTGGGTACTCAACTTGGAGACTCGCACAGGAAGGAATTTTTGTGGATCTCCTCGAGCAGCCCCAGAACCACAGACACACCTGAATCCTATTCATGTCCATCCGGAAACTCAGGCTTTAAAACAATTGTTTTTCTTCCTATGTTTGTTTGGACTGGCTGGGGGGTTGAGAGAGGAGGAAGGGTGTTGCTCAGGAGAGTGTGGGCCACTTGTTTGCAGTCGGTTCCTGGGTTCACAGTGGACATCAGCAAGCCCTGCACTTACCTCATGCTCTGCTTCACTCTCTCCTCTAAATCCAAACAAAAAACTCACATGGCCCAAAGGAGAATAGTCAGTTTAATAACTCATGGTGACAGCACTTTGAAAGCTGCGGGTTTCAAATGACTAGGCCTGCACATTTCCACCAACTCAGACAATTAAAGAGACTCCAGGGACCTAGGTGGTGCTGATTCCAGCGGTGCATGTTGTCATTAAAGATGGAAAGAGCCTCCAGGTATGGAGAGCTTGTTTCTCTGCTTGATAAGAAGGTAGCCCCAGCCTAGGCGGACCTCAATAAATTGCTTAGTGGCTCAATTTCTCCGTAGGTAAAATGTGCCCATGGGCCCTACGTGCTTCGCAGGGTTGTCAGGAGGGTGGGGTGAGGCTGTAGAAACTCAGCGTGCACTTGAACCAGGTCCAGATGCAGCATGTAAATGCAGGCAGGGGCCCCTCTGCTCCTGCATGGAAAGCTGACATCACCACCGTGCACACGTGGGGGCTCTGAGGAGGGGCTGAGGTTAGGACTCTAGTCCCCACTTTATCCTCTCCAGTTGTCTCTTGTTGCTTATCCTCTAGCATGTGGAGTTGCAGAAGGGCTTGAAGTGGCTATTCTGGATTATAGCCACTGTCACTGTTACAGCCTTGGGAGGATTGGGCCTCTGCTCTCTCAGAAGAGATGGCTGCGGGGACTTCCCTGGTGGCTCAGTGGTTAAGAATCCTCTTGCCGGGCTTCCCTGGTGGCGCAGTGGTTGAGAGTCCGCCTGCTGATGCAGGGGACATGGGTTCGTGCCCTGGTCCGGGAGGATCCCGCGTGCCGCGGAGCGGCTGGGCCCGTGAGCCATGGCCGGTCACTGAGCCTGCGCATCCGGAGCCTGTGCTCCGCGATGGGAGAGGCCACAACAGTGAGAGGCCCACGTACCGCAAAAAAAAAAAAAAAAAAG
>NC_041227.1:106410809-106445409 GCF_002837175.3 Physeter macrocephalus | reverse complement strand
AAAAAAAGAATCCTCCTGCCAATGCAGGGGACACAGTTTCGAGCCCCGGTCCGGGAATATCCCACATGCTGTGGAGCAACTAAGCCCATGCGCCACAACTACTGAGTCTGCGCTCTAGAGCCTGTGAGCCACAGCTACTGAGCCCGTGTGCCGCAACTACTGAAGCCCGTGCGCCTAGAGCCTGTGCTCCGCAACAAGAGAAGCCACCGCAACGAAGAGTAGCCCCCGCTCGCCACAACTAGAGGAAGCTTGTACATAGCAACAAAGACCCAATGCAGCCATAAATAAATAAATACATAAATAAGAATGAAATAAAAAAGAAGGGATGGCTGCTGCACAGAGCATTTGAAGACTGGGCAAGCGGACAGTTGGTGGGACTCAACCTTGCGTTTCCCAGGTCTTCACCCACCTGCGTTTCCTACAAGTGCAGAGGGAACCAGGAGGCCTGCTTTTCTGCAGCCACGCATGTTCCATGACTTGGGGTGGAGCGGTGCAGGGACATGAGTGTGTGTGGGGGAGGGACAGTGCACCTTGTTTCCAGTTTATGACACTCCCTACGCACCTGTGGCGGGGCAGGGGTGGGGGTCAGTGTCGCAAGATCTGAAATCCAGTTCACGCCAGCTTTGGTCTCTGGCACTGTGAGTACATTTCTGGCCACCCTATTACTTGTCTGCACACGGAGGCGCTGTGACAGCAGTGGGGAGAGGCTCTCAGCCCCGGGGAGAGCAGGTGGAGGGGACTCTGCTGCTCTGTCTTGGGGACAGTGGTGTGGTGGCCAAGGGGCCCACACGTGCCCTGACCCCTGGATGGAACTGATCCGCCCCATGTCACTGACTGCCAGCGGGCATGGCTCTGAGCCGCTCTGCTCTCGCCTCTCAAGTTCACCTCAAGGAGGCAGGTTTCTTGCTGACTCCACTGGCAAGACACGCGCCGATCCACACCCTTGGAATGAGAGGCCTTGCTAATCCAGTCCCAGCCTCTGCCAGATCAGGAGCTGCCAAGTCAAGTCAGGGCCATTTTGGGTACTGGTGCACGATCCCAGAGCAGCGTGCTGGTCCTGGACACAGGTCACACTCGGTGACGTCCAGCAGGCTTTTCTTGGGCTGCAGCTGGAGGGAGGTGTGTGCTGGGGGGCTCAGGGAGGGACGTGCGGACTCCACAGCCCCGCCCCCGAGTGGCCTCCCCACATCCTGCCCATCCCAGCCGGCCCCAGCGGACAGAGGAGGAAGCAGGACTGCATGGTGGAGTGGCTGGCCCCAGGCCACAGAGCTATTTAGGGGCAAAGGCACCGTGAGTCCAAGTCTGTCTGTGCTTTCTGATGAACCGGGCCATCTCCCAGGACGGGTCAAAGTGAGGGACGAAGGCCAGAGCAGGAGCCTGGAACAGTGTTCCAGCTGTCTCTGCCCAAACCCAGACCCAGTATTAATTGGCATACTGATAATTCAAGGGTATAGACCTAAAACATGCCTCCCCCATGACGTGGCCTCTGCAGCCATATCCCATAACAGAATAAATGAGGTGTGGTCTCTGGCTATCCAGAAGCTCTTTAAAGATGCCTGAGTGAGATGTAGTGTTGACAGGAGCCCTAGCCTTGAGGGTCATTAGTTGTTTTGTCATTGAAGGAGTGCTCTTGGCAGGAGCTCGCCGTTCAGGAGGACCGAGGTAGTGGAGGAGGGAAGGGAGGAAAAGGAAATGGGGTGGCTGGCTGCCCCTAAGTTCCTGGGGCTCTTGTCCATAGCCAGAGGCATTCCTGCCTCCTTGGGGGACCATCTGCTGCCCAGGAACCCGGTGGGCCATGGGAGACTGAACTCCACCAACCTCCCGCCAGCTTTCTGGCTGCATGACTTTGTGTATGGGTGTTGGGGGCGGATTTCACCTCTGACCCTCCACTTCCTCATCCATAAAATGTGGGGCGGGCTGATGGGTCAGTGGAACGTTGTACTTGAGGCCAGGAGACGCAGGTCCTGATGCAAAACTCTCAGTTGAGAAGCACACAGTCCCTTGCTTTCCTTTGAAGCATTTACATGATTAAGAACTTGGGCTTTAGAATCAGAAGAGTTGGGAGGTGAGATTCAGTTTCATCTACTATTTGGGCAACCTTGGGCAAATCATTTAGCTCTCTGAGCTTGTCTTAAGCTGTCTGGAAAATGGGGTTACTAATGATTCCACCTTCACACAGCTCTCTTGAGGATTAAGTGAAGTGATACACTGGCAGGGCCTCGGCGAGGGGGTGCTTCTCCCGGCCACTCATCACTGTGACTAACAGTGGTTACTCAGCGGGCAGGGGAGGCCTGTCTGCCAGCCCATGGGACTGCATTTTATTCACCCTCTCAGTAAATGGTAACAGACAGACCCTTCCTAATGTTTACAAGTAATGGATTGGGCTGGCTCCTTGGTGCTGTGCCTTACCCATATTTCTGTTGACAGCCTGTTACTGTGTGGAGAGAGTTGTTGGAAAAGAGCTGCTTTGATCAAAGCAATCTTTATAGAGGACCTTTCAGTGTATTTGTTCCACAGTGACAGCACTTACTGGGCACCTTGTCTGAATATGGCACAAATGAAGTGTGTGTGTGTGTGTGTGTGTGTTTGTGTGTGTGAGAGAGAGAGAGAGAGAGAGAGAGAGAGAGAGAGAGAGAGAGAGAGAGAGAGAGAGAGAGAGGGAGAGGCGGTGGCGGTGGGGGGATTTGTTTTTGCCTTGAAGTCAGTGTATCAGCTGAGTGAGGCTCAGGACACTTGAAAAGTCTCAGGGGTATGACAGATTCCCAGCCACTGGAGTTGAGAAGGACACTTTCTAATATAATCTTTGGTTAAGCCTTTTCTTTCTCCTCCTCTTCTTCCTTTCTCGGGGGTTTGAATGGTCTTTTCTTGACAGTATTTAACACAGCCTCTTGAAGGTTATATATGTGCAAAGTGAAGCAAAGTCCATTTTTAGAGGATAATTTTTATTTATTTCTGTCTTTGAAAGTAAACGTTGCTCATTATAGACAATTTGAAAAAATATAACAAATAAAAAGAAAAAATAGTCCCTGTTCCCCACAACAGTCCTTGTTAGGAACCGGGGGTGTTTATCTCCAGTTACTCAGTAGTTAGTACTAAGCATCTTCTCCATGCAGGCTCCTTCTAGAAGCCAGGGATGCAGCAGCAAGGAAGACAAGGTCCCCGTTCCCTGGAGCTTACATGCGAATGGAAGGAGGTCACTGACAAAGGTCAAACAAATACAAAAGATAATTTGGCGGGGAGATAAATTTTGCAAAGGAAATGAAACAGGGTGGTTTGATAGGTGGTGAGTTGGGGCAGAGGAAAGTCAGAGGGTTTGGAGATGTGGCATTTGAACTGGTGTCTAAAGCTTGCAGAAGGACCAGGCAGGCAGAGAGCAGGGGGAAAGTGTTTAGGTGGAGGGAAGACTAAGGACACAGGCCTTGGGGGAGGGGGGGCCCTGCTTAGGGCAGGTAAGAAGCAGAAGGAAGGCCGGCATGGCTGGGCATGTGGGGTAAGGAGGAGCCTTGAGTGTTTTCATGTGTGGCAGTGCAAAGCCTTTGGAGGGTTTGAGGTAGGGGGTGACCTGCATAGGCTTCTGTTTTTAGAATGTTTCCCAGTGGCTGTGTGGAGAGTGCATTGTGGGGACTCCAGTGGAAGGAGGGGGAGCAGTTAGGAGGATGTGGAGAGATGCTCAAGGGAGAGACCGTGCCGGCTTGGATGAGGAGGCAATCTTTTTACCTGATGTTTTCAAAAGTATCTGGGATCATAGTATCTGTCTATCTCTCTATATATTTTGGCTTGCGGCTTGCAGAATCTTGGTTCCCCAGCCAGGGATCGAACCCGGGCCATGGCAGTGAAAGCGCTGAGTCCTAACCATTGGACCACCAGGGAATTCCCCACAGTATCTATATTTTATATTTGTGTTTATATGGAGACTACTGATTGCTTTCCAGGCACTGTGCATTATGTTAGCACTCTATATATACCTTGTCTCATTCACTTCTCACACAGCCCTATGAGGCAGGCATTGTAATCTCCATTTGCAGATGAAAAAACTGGAACTAAGAGAGGTAGGTTTAAAAAAAGGAAAAAAAAATTCACCAGTAGTTCCTGTCCTCACAACAGACCTTATTACTCGGAAATGCAGAATATTTCTTTCTGGTCCTTTTTTCACAAACACCCAAGTTTATACCGTATAGGTGGTGGAATGAAAAATCAGACCTAAGTCTGACTCACTTCACAGCTTAACCACTACCCGGTACATTTTAAAACCTTACTGTGATATTAATGTTATTGTATAAGCATGTCCCCAAATATACTGGCTCAGCTTGTAGATCAGTCATCTATTGCCATGACAGTGTTTACCAAACACTCACAGATACTTGGTAGCATACACAAATGAGGGTTTATTGTTCATTCATCTGAAATCGCTGTGGGTTGGTCAGGTAGCTCTGCTGATCTTGGCTGGACTCACACACCTCAGGAACAAGTGATCTGGGCTGACCTAGACTGGCCTGCCCCACGTGCCCTTCACCCCCCCAGGAGGCTAGACCAAGCATGTACATGGTGGTGAAGCAAGTGCTGCAGAGAAGCAGCAGTACATGGAAAACCTCTTTAGGCCCAGCCTCGAAACTGACACTCTGTCACTTCTGCCACATTCTGTCGGCCAATGCACATCACAAGGCCAGCCCAGATTCAAGGGGTGGGGAAATAGACTCAGCCTGGAACTGCAGAGTCACGTGGAACAGGACGTGGGTAGAGGGAGGGATGAGACCCCTGGCCATTAGGACATTGTTGCCTTTGCAGAGTGCTTGTTGGACAAGTTAACAGGTTCCTGCCATTGGAATAGAGACTAGCTAAATCATCCTCAGAGTTCAGAAAGCCTGCATCCTTAGGGTGTACTTTTGAGGCCTTTATTTCATTAAACTCTGTACCTAGTATGGTAACACTTTACATACCCTCGAGTGTTACTGCAGTCTTCTCAGTTAATTGGCACCCTGTAATGTAAGGATTCTCGGAAGCAGGGTGTTTTGCAGTGAAGGGAGCCCTGATGATGGTTTTCTTCTGAAAGCAGTTGGTGCAAAGAGGGTCAGAAGTGCTATTTCAAACTCAAATTATGACTCTCTAGGGTCAAAGAGGTCGTGAGAAGCAAACAGACCACAGACTGGTTACGGAAGGGAGAGGAAGATCATGAACCAAACTGAATCACAAGGAATTTCACCCATCAGTTCTAATAGAGAACCCATTGGCCAAAACCAAATCATTTTCTCTCTTCTCAGCATTCTTTATAGAGGATACTGTTCATCAGCTGGCTGATGCTCGTCAGTGGTAACACTAGGATATGGTGTCTGTCCTGACAGTACGGCTGTGTTTAGCTTCCTGAATGGGGAGCACATCAGAAAGGTTGGAGATGCTGTAATTAGTCTTGAGGGTTAAGTCGTAAATGTAGCTACAGTTTATTACTTTGATGCAGCCATAAACTAAAGAAATAAACCATCAACTTGAGATTGGGACACGGAACACAGATTGTGGCTGTACCCATTCATTGATGCCTTCTAGCTAATCAGCTAATTGAACATGAGATGCTAAATTCTCGTTAAGTAGGTAAGAATAAGAAACATCCTATCTTCAGTTATGCTATTTGGAGGTTTAGGCTTGCCTACTCTATGACAAAAGTGGAGGCCAATTTTGGGTTTGAAGGTAACTTCTAATCTTCTAGATTTAAGCCCTTTGTTCCACCCTTTCCACCAGAAATCCTTCTTGGCTCTCCTGGAAGTGACTTTCATTAAGATGCTTTTAAAAAGAAGAAAACAATGTTCCAGCAAACTGCAGAGTCTACACCATGGGGTTGATCCTGTCCACCCCTGATATTTCAAAGAAAGCCTTGGAGAAATACCAAGCTCAGACTTAACAAATACAGGAAAAAACCACATGATCATCTCAACAGATACTAAAAAAGTCATTTGAGGAAGTTTGATATGTGATTTCTGATTTTAAAAAAACAACTCTCAGTGCAGTAGGGCTGGAAGGGTTGGAAATGCCTTAGCTTGTCAAACTGTTATCTGCTAGGATTCTATAATAGACCTTAAGGATATGAAGCAGTAAAAGTTTTTTCATTAAAGTCTGGGACAAGAAGGGGCCTCCAGTCTCATCCCTTTTACCTATTGCCTTGCAGAGCCCAGCCAGTGCAGTGAGGTGTTTTTTTAGGTAGGAATTATAAACATTGAGGCAACAACTGTCTCTAGAGGCAGAAAATATTATTTACCTAGAAAACTCAGAGAAGTTAGAACTATTAGAACTAATAAGGGAGTAAAGTGGCTGGATATAAACCCAGAATTTTAAAACCAGTAGCTTCTTATATGTCAGCAGTAAGCAATTAGTAAGTCTAACAAGGGAAATTTACACTAGCAACAACTATGAGAAAACATTGAAGGGATAAACTTAGTAAAAAATGTGAAAGTTTAAAGTGAAGAAAACTGTGAAACTTAAAGATGTAAGAAAAAGAACAAAAAATAAAGAATGGGGAGTATACTAAGGTTATATTGAATATTTAAAAGGTATCAGTTGTCCCTAAATTAACCTGTGGCTTTCATGCAATCTTCATTCAAAAATTCCATTAATAATTTTAAATATAACTTAATATATCCTGAAATTCATCTAGAAGAGTGTAAGAATACTGAATAAAATTTTATGAAAAGAACAATAAAGAGGGAAGAACTTGCCCTATCAAATATCAAACCTTACTTACCATTATATTAAGACACTTGGAGAATACTGTGTAAAGCCCCTTGCATGTACTTTATACAAAAATAAATCTTAGGTGATTCAAACTCCTAAAAATATAAATTAATTATAGTTGTATTAGAGAAAAGTATAGAGTAATATATGTAGACACACGTATGTACACACGTGTATATGTATACATACATACTTGTTTACGTGCATGCATATAATGTAATTTGGGGATAGAGAAGGTATGAAATTAGAAGCCATAAAGGAGAAAATTTTAACACATTATTACCATATTACAGTGTAAGATCTCGTCAATAGTGCAAAACTCTATAAGCAAAGTTAGAAAACAAACAGTCTGGGAGAAAATATTTTCTACAAATAAAACAGATGAAAGGATTATATCCATCGTCTATAAAAAGTTCTTTCTATAAAGAATTCTTACAAATGAATAAGCAACAACATCCATTTAAAAAGAAGCAAAAGATATGAAGAGGGTGGTATACAGGAGAAGAAATAGATCCAATAGACATGTGAGATGCTCAGCCTCACTAGTAACAAGGAAATGTAAATTCAACAATACTGATATTTGTAGATATCAGATTGGCAACATTTTAAAAATTAATATTTAATTGTACAAAAATGCACTCGTAGAAATGTTGGTACAACTATAAATAGATAAGATTCAGCAATGCTTTTAGAAATATAAAATATACATGTCTTTTGCATGAGCAGTCTCACTTCTAGACATCCCATAAAAATACTCACATACCTAAAAATCCTTCCGTTGGGGAATGATTAAGTAAATTGCTACATATCCAAGCTGTGGAATACTACTCACCCTTTAAAAAGAACAGAGTAGTTCTGTTTGTACTAACATGGGAAATTGCATATGGTATACTGGTATATTGAAAAAGTAATTTAAGATCTGTGGGTAGTATAATCCTATTTGGGTTAAATCATTTATATGTAAAAACCAAGGATTGAGAGGTTCACACCAAGCAGTTAAGGGTGGTCTCCTCTGGGAAGAGCAGCAAGGTAGATTGGGGGCAAGGGAGACACATTTCTGCATTTGTTGAAATTTTGCAATGAACATCTTTGGTAATTTTAAAAATTAATGTAATGATGCATTCTTAACTTGAAAATTCTTATATTAAAAATTTGCAAATCCACAAAAGGTAGGGCAAAATAATAAAGATCCTCCTCCCTGTTACTCAGTGATACTGTGGACATTTAGGAATAAAGGGGAAAAAATGAGTCCAGCAGAGTTAATACAGTAGAAAATATAGACAAACAAGATGATGCAAGGATATCTTGGGAGAAAAGAGACCCGGCTGTGTTTCTCATGTCCTTTGCTGGTTGCTCTGTGATGCTGGGGAAGCTATTGAAAGCCATTGACTCGTCTGTGGTCCAGTTAGGTTTTCTCTGTGCTGCAGGTAGGGCTGACCTACTTCCATTGGAAGAAAGGGCTCGAGAGAAAGAATGCAGATAAAGCTTCTGCCTAAATGTGAAGTGTTATTGTTAGAATGTTCATGAATGAATGTCAGCGCCCAGCATCTCAGAGGGCCCCCATTAAATGAGGAGTATTCTTTGTAGAAGCAGAACTCTGAAGTAGGCACCACCATGAGGAGTGGGGTGAGGATAAAATAGAGAATACATGAAAGACCATGTGGTCTGGTAGAGGAGGGGTGTGTGTGTGTAAACCTTAACATGTCTAAATCAATCAAGGGGATTTAAATACCACATAATTGACAGAATACTGAAGTACTAGGGAAGAACTTGAAGTAACTTTGAGCAATTAGATTTGGGAAATATTAATTAAGAGATGCTTCCAGAGGGGAGCAGAGGGTGTATCTACCTGTGGGTGTGTGTATGTGATGCGGGGGTGACGCATGGGGCGTGGTGGTTGAACTGAGAGGGCATTGGGTAGCTTTATTATTAAGTTCAAAGAGAGTTTCTAAAGGGAAAGTAAAATACCCGTTTGACTCCGATATGGTCCATTTTCGGAGGCAATGTCGAGAGGCACAAGATCAAATCTAGCTTGACACCATCCAGTGCAGAACTCAGCAGCCTCTAGAAGCTGGAGCTGAACTGAGCGTGGCTAATGAGAAATCTCCATCCTCTGCCAATGCCTTGGGACCCATCTCTTCCTCTTTGGCAAGCAGGATACAAAGAGAGCTCAAAGCAGAGTGGGGACCAAAAGGTCCCCAGAACGTTCATTCTGCAAGCTCCCCACCAGGCCTTTCCGGAAAACAGACAAGCCTGGTTTCACAGGTTAGCCAGAAAGCAAGTCGCTGGCTTTGCCCTTCAACCCGGGGTAGTTTCTAATGGCACCTACAGGATACTCCACATGGCGTCCAGCCTTCAGCAGTGAGGGAGAAGAGGACGTGTGCTAAACCAAGCTGAGCTGTATCCTCTCATTTATTCTCTGGGCGTGAAAGGGGTGATTGTAAAATTCAAATGAAACTAGAAGTCGAGGTTCAGAGCTCCCCACATAAACGCTGCAGTCTGTTATTCCGAAATGCAGTCAAGCCTTTTTCGAGGACCTTTGTGCGTTTCAGTGGTTTGGTTTGCAGAACCGTCAAGTGGAAGTTAGGTCATCTCCATTGCATCTTTTCCATTTTGCTCTATATTCCTCGAATGCACACATGGGTTAGCACCACAGCCTGGTAGCTTATCTCCTGTCTCCAGTCCTGCCCCCTTCAGTTCACTCCTCACACTTCTTTCCACACTTCAGCTCTGCTTATCACTTCAGTGCTCAGAACCCCTCAGTGACATTCAAAGCCTTTTATAACATCCCTACTGCCCGCCTTCCTTGACCACGTCTCTTGCATTTATGCCTCTCTCCTTTCCATCTTGTGTTCTGATACAGCTACCCAAGACTACTTGCGGTTCCTCAAAAATGCAGCCCTCTCTCTTGTATTTGTCCCTGGATTACCTTTTTTGCTAATTACTGTGTGTCTCAAGACGCCGCTATACCAAGCATCTTCTCTAGGAGTGTTCCCTAACCTGCTTCGGGTTACGTCCTTTCCCCCCACACTCTGGAAGCACGTGTGGTTTCCTTTCATCCCTTCACTATATCTCACTGGCTAGTTTTGGTCTGATTCCCTGACTCACCTGGAAAACACCTTAAAGGTAAAAAAGAGTACCTGACACATAGTTGGTGCTTCATGAATATGTTGTAGGACGGAATGAATGCATGTATTTTTTAATTTAGTTTGTGAATCTGTGTATGTGGGTCCTTGTTTTCCCTGATCTGACATGAGTAAAGCCATTCAGCCTGCTGTGCCTCAGGAACGATGTTAGTGTCACATTTAAGTAAGTTTGAGACTCTTGCCCCTCATCCTGAGCATCATCAAGTAGCTGTCTCCTGGGCCTCCATAGAGTGTATGTACATGAATTAAAACTCCTGTGTTGTTCCAGGCCAGCTGTTGCCAGCCAACCGCAATACTCCGAGCCCCATTGACCCTGACACCATCCAGGTCCCGGTGGGCTATGAGCCAGACCCGGCCGACCTTGCCCTCTCCAGCATCCCCGGGCAGGAAATGTTTGACCCTCGCAAACGCAAGTTCTCTGAGGAAGAACTGAAGCCACAGCCCATGATTAAGAAAGCTCGCAAAGTCTTCATCCCAGATGATCTGAAGGTAAATTGGAACTGGTGATTAGGCTGTGGGCAAGTGGAGAGTGGGATCAAGAGGCAGATTAAAAGGGTGACCCCAGGGCTTCACTGGTGGCGCAGTGGTTGAGAGTCCGCCTGCCGATGCAGGGGACACGGGTTCGTGCCCCAGTCCGGGAAGATCCCACATGCCGCGGAGCGGCTGGGCCTGTGAGCCATGGCCACTGAGCCTGCGCGTCTGGAGCCTGCGCTCCGAAACGGGAGAGGCCACAACAGTGAGAGGCCCACGTACCGCAAAAAAAAAAAAAAAAAAAAAAAAAAAGGGTGACCCCAGGAAAATCACACAAGCTAGTGAACAAAGACTTGTGATTTCTGATCCCATTTCTTGGCATGTGACGAGGCAAGTTGCTTCCTGTCTGGGTGTCTTCTGAACTACGCCTTTCATATCTTGATAATGCACAGATATAAGGAAAAGCAATAAAATGGAGTGCTTTGCAGCCCATGAAGGAAGCAAACACACTACTATCTGCAAGGAAACCTATGAAAGCCTAATAAAATCAAACCAGGATCTTTCAAGGTTGAAAAGAAAAAAAAAATTATTTGGGAAGGGCATCTGGACCGCATGGCCTCCAAGGGTTACCTTTCCTTTGGGAATTTAACACTAATTAACTGCTTCCATTTCTCTGTAGGCCTCAGGGAGTAACAGCCAGAGACAGGACCTCTCTCCACATTGCCAGCCTTGGATGCTAGGGTGGGACTTTTAAGGAAGCTGGTGGGTTCCCTGACACTATCTATAAGTAATATTCACTCTGTGTCTCAAGTAAAGATCACTTGAGTATTTCAACAAAAGGTTAATTTGGGGTTGGTTTTTCACTACTGTGTTGAAGGCACACATTATTTATAAAGGAAAATAGCCTTACCTTAGGAAATCAGATACAACTTAAAATTAATCTGACACATTTAATGATACCTTAGGAAGAGAATTCTTTCTAAACTTACACCATGCCTACTAATACCAAAATAGAACCATTTTTGATTATCCATTGCTTCGAATTTTTTGTGTTTATGCTGCTTTCCAATCATATGGACAATAGAGATATGATTGTATACATTCAAGGCACTGGAAACACATAATTTTCTAACTGCTGACCACCGTTTCTCAAACCTAAATATGGTTCACATGAAGAGACACTTCTGTTGGGAAAATGGGAGTTTGGGACATTGTCCTGGAACTGATTTAGACCATTTACTTCTGCTTTTCATATATACAAAGAGCACTGGAGGAAAAAGTACCTGGCAGATTTAAGTCACTGCTGTCATCCAATACGTCAGATTACCTTCAGTGATGCAGAATCATAAAATGTCCGGGTTTTGGGACTTCCCTGGTGGTGCAGTGGTTAAGAATCCACCAGCCAATGCAGAGAACACGGGTTCGAGCCCTGGTCCGGGAAGATCCTACATGCCGCGGAGCAACTATGCCTGTGCACCACAACTACCGAGCCTGCACTCTGGAGCCCGTGAGCCACAACTACTGAGCCCGTGTGCCACAACTACTGAAGCCCACATGTCTAGAGGCCTTGCTCCACAACAAGAGAAGCCACCGCAAGGAGAAGCCCTCTCACCACAACGAAGAGTAGTAGCCCCTGCTCGCTGCAACTAGAGAAAGCCCGCGCACAGCAACAAAGACACAATGTAGCCAAAAATAAATAAATAAATAAATTTATTAAAAAATAAAATGTCGGGTTTTAAAAGGGACCTCAGAGATTCATTAGGCCAAAGTGATCATTTTACCACTGAGGAAACGGAGACACAGAAAGGTAGAGGTGAGCACTGCTAGTTAGTGTAAGGCCCAGCCTCGTCCCCAAGTCGGCTAGCTTCCAGAAAGGTCACTGAAGCACGTTGGCCCTGACAGGAGCTACATCGGGAGCCTTTGGGTGACAAACCAATAGCTGTCACCCTGAGAAACAAAAGAGGAAAGTGCATAGTAAAAACACCAGAAAATTGAAGCTAGTCAGGGAATCGATGGCTAGACTAAGATGGGGTAAGAAAGGGGCCCCATGGGATTTAGGTCCTGGGCGATTAGGCATCTTCTTTCAGCTCCTTCAGCTTCTTTCGAGATGCTTTTCCTCATCTTGTGTTCTTAGCCATACAATTCTGTGTGCATTTTGGAACCTGCCTCTTAAACTAAACCGGGGAGCCCATTCAGTAGGGATTTCCTCTTGAATGGAGGCAAGTTTGAAGGGATGCCGCTGAGTAGTAGAGACAACTTCCAGCCAGACCTGCACATGGTCTCCAGATTTACAAATTTAAAGCCAAGAGCAAGCTTACTTAATTACCCTGGTAACCTCAGCAACAAAGAGGCCACGTGAAAAACGTCTGTGCTGGAGTTATGCATGTTACTGCCACCGTGGCTGGGCCTGGCCTTCTCACGTGCCAGTGAGGAGAGCAGGCAGGAACACTGTCCTGCCAGGTGTCCCTGGATTCCTTCAGTTGTGAGTAAAGTCTCAGGCCCCAGAGCATGAGCCATGGTGAAGCAAGAAGCAGAGCTGTAAGATGTTTCTCGTGTGGCAGGAGGACTGAGCTGGGCCAGGTGACCTCCAGCCCTGGATGAGCAGACCGAGTGAGTGAAGTGGCCCTCTCTGCCGCCGCGCGCACTCTCTCTCCGGAGCCATTCATTTGGGTTAGCGGGCAGCCCCAGGAGGATGAAGGGGTGGCATACCGATTCCTAGCTGAGAATCAGTTTAATCGACTGGGTGTCTTTCAAACATCCATTCATTCACTTGACAGATATTTTTCAAATGCTAGTGTCTGCCAGGTCCTATGTCAGGGCCTGGGGATTCCAAGGTGAGCCACTCCTGACATTGTTCCTGCCCCCAAGTGAGAAAAAGGGAGTGTTGACATGTCGGGGGGGCCTGCTGGGCAGAGGTGTCATCAAACACCAGACCCTCAGAAGATGGGACTGGACTGAGGAGTTCTTTGCCGGGTAGGGGTACCTCTGTAGCCAGATGGCATCTGCCCCTGGGAGATAGAGGGAAAGGGTACAGGTGATGTATCAGCCCCACGCAATATCCTTCTGTCCCCGCCCCCCATTTCTGTGCTGACAAAGGTGGGAAAGCTGGTTTTCCTCGTCTGGGACAGGCCTCCTATCATGCCTGCCTTCTGCAGCCTCTGCGCCACTCCTGTTCCCAGCTCCCCTCCCACCTGAGATGGTCCCCATTCCACACCTTTCCTAGCTCATCTGCACATGTGGACAGGTGAGGCTGGGAAATGAAAGCACCTTAGAAGTGAGAAGAGCTCAGAAATTGGTTGCTACACTGAGGTCAGCTGGTGACTCCCCTGGTCCTTAAGACCTGGTCACAAACCACCAAGTCCATGGCCTATGGTGGTACCTCTTCCCCATCCTCCTTGCCCACCGCACACAGCTTCTCCTTGTTCTCATGTACCCCTTCACTCCCCGGCCCCTGTGTGCAGGTTCTGATACATCCTAAGCCAACCCCTCTTTCAAATCATCTTGGAAACCACACTCCTGGGAACACTGATGAGTATGGCAGATTCACTGATTGACCAAGGGGGTGGAATTGGGGCTTACAAAGTAACGCAGACAACTTCCATCAGAGCTGGAGGTTTCACTGTTGCTAATGTGCCTTAGGCTGTCTCACCCCTGTGGAGTCTTGTGCTCTCTTAGCTCCTCCCAGCTTCTCTGGGCCAGCACCCTAGTCTCTCTCCCCTTCCTCCTGCTCCTCTGCGCCCTTTCTGAAGGAAAGCAACAAATCCTGCCCCAAGCTTCATTATCCAGGTATTTTCCAAAGGACAGCCTCCTCTCTGAGAAGAATTCTGGTACTAGCTATTATGAAGATCACCTTTTTCACTTTGTTACATATTATTATGAAATGTATAGCAAGCTAGGAGTGGTTTATAAATAAGAGAACAGTACTAGCTTGTGAAGGGCAGATAGAAGGTGCCTGCATATGCCTTCTGTCTCACACTTCCTGTCTTTGTGCTGGGCAAGTGTTGGCTCAGGGTAAATGGCAGGGATGGCGCAGACCACTGACCTTGGACTTTGCTCGCAGCCTTGGCCTCAGACCATGTGACCTCCTCCAGTGCCAAATGCCTCTTGGAATCCTGGGGGAGGGGAAGAACTGGCCCACTCACTTGTTCTGGGTGGCACATAACTGCAGGTATTAGCTTTGCTACGACTGAGGAATTTACTGTTGCAAGTTGTTGAAAAAAGGGGGTTGCAAAACCCACCAGGTGGCACCATAAATGGAAGAAGACTTAACATTTCTTAGTCCTCCTAGGAATGTTTTCCCTTTTTTGGTAGAGGAAGCAGTGATGGGGGCGGGGGGGAAGGAGGGATTGCTTTCATGTTGACCACAGTTAAACATCACTTAGGCTAAGACAGCCTAGAAAACAGTTAAACAGGAAATTAGAGTAAATTATTTAAATGTTAGCCACCAGTATGAGTATATTGATCAATGGCAGGTGGAACTTTATTTTTTTATTTGTTTTTAATTGCCAAAGTATACATGCCCATTATAGAGTATTCTAGTAGTTCAGAAGGATATAAAATAAAAGGTGAAAGATCCTACCTCTCTCCTTGGCTCCCTCCTTCAATACCCCTTCCAAAGCCACCACTGTTAATAGCTGCGTATAAATCTTCTGGGCCTCTTTCTATGAATATATACTATTATAATTTTTTAACCAAAGTGGGATGAGGAACCTATTGATCTGCAAATTGCCACTGTTTCCACCCACATAGTGATATGTCGCTAGCATCTTTCTGGTTCAGCTGGATCATTATTTTTAACAGTTGTGTAAATCTATCATGATGTAGTTACTAAAGCTCCTGATAATTTGGGGGTTTTGCCCATTTTTTTTCTATTACAAACAATGCTGCAGTAATAAATGTTGTGCCCGTGTGTGCGCACGTGCGTGAGGACTGCGCTAGGGTGCGAGCCCAGAGGCACGGTGCAGATACTGCCAGGTCGCCTTCCAACAATACTGTATCAATTTATTCAGGAAAGCACGCTCCCAGGGAAGAAAAAGGTTTAACATTTCCAGCAAAGAGAGGGAAGGAGTTAGGCTTGTCCTTCAGGGAGTGCGGGAGGCCCGGCTTTGCTTGGGGACGTGCGCTCTGCTGGGCTGGAGAGGCGGCCCGGCGAAGGGCGGGTGCCCTTGGCTCGCAGAGCCGGAGCCGGAGCCGGAGCCGGGGGCGGGTGTGGGAAGCCCGGTGGGGATGCGGGACGCGGGCCGAGGTCTAACCGCGTCGGTGTGTGTTTTCCCCGCCCCGAGCAGGACGACAAGTACTGGGCGCGGCGCCGGAAGAACAACATGGCGGCCAAGCGCTCGCGTGATGCGCGGCGCCTCAAGGAGAACCAGATCGCCATCCGCGCGTCCTTCCTGGAGAAGGAGAACTCGGCGCTGCGCCAGGAGGTGGCCGACCTGCGCAAGGAGCTGGGCAAGTGCAAGAACATCCTGGCCAAGTACGAGGCCCGGCATGGGCCACTGTAGGCCGGCGTCCGCGGGCGGCCTCAGGCCCCGGACAGGGGTCTCCTGGTTGATCGCACCGCACCTACCGACCTTTCTGACATCAGCACTTTACCAGACGCATCAACAGGATGGACTCACATTTTGGCGTGGGTGTGTGTATGTGCTTGTGCTCATGTGTGGTCAACGGGGGTGTGTGTGTGTGTGTGTGTGTGTGTGTGTGTGTGCGTGTGCGTGCACGTCCCTTTGCACTTGCCATTTTGATAGACCTCCATCGTCTTTTAGTTCCAAAATGAAAGGTGCCATGTTTTTACTGGACTGCGGAGACCTCTCGTGGGTTTCCTGACCCCCTTCCTCCTCCACTCCTGCCCTTTCCTCGTGGCTTCATGTTGGCACTTACCTACTCTTCCAGGACCCTCTGGTTGGGTTCACTAAGAAGGGCCCTGGTGAAATAGTAGATCTCGGTTTTCAAGACCACAAGCTCTTGTTTCTGTTTAATCTGTAAGTTACCATGCTAATAAGGTGCACAGAATAATTTAGCACTACACTGCAGCTCCATTCAGTTACAGGTTGCTTCCCTCCTATCTTCAGTTTTGGTGATAATCGTCTTCAAATTTAAAGTGCTGTTTAGATTTATTAGATCCCATATTTACTTACTGCTGTCTACTAAGTTTCCTTTGAACTCTACCAACCCCGGCAAGTAAGAGTACTATTATAGAACACAGAGTGTGTTTTTGCACTGTCTGTACCTAAAGCAATAATCCTATTGTACGCTAGAGCATGCTGCCTGAGTATTACTAGTGGACGTAGGATATTTTCCCTACCTAAGAATTTCACTGTCTTTTAAAAAACAAAAATTACAGTAATGCATTTGAGCATGCCCAGAACATCCCCAGGACAGAGAAGCAGAGGGAAATGCCAGGTCTAAGAACGAGGGGTTAACTTATCAGTATACAGCCAAAAAATGCATCTTGGAACAGTTTTTGACATTGATGTGTTTGCTTTTGTTTTCTCCTCTTTCCCATACCCTTAGCCCCCAATTTTCTAGTTAACTTTTTCCACATCCCTCTTGATAGTCAATACAATTCAATTAAGATTCAGTTTTCCCCATTTTTTGTAATATATATGTTTTTGTGAATTATACCTTGTCGTTTTTAAAAATCAGTCAAGTTAATAAGTTGATGTTTCGTAAAACCCTTTTTCCTAGTGGTGTCATTTTTGAATGCTTCATAAATTAATGATTTTGGAGCTTATGTTTCTTATTCTCTGTTTGCTTTTGAACGTATGTGCTCTTACAAAGTGGACTTCTGAAAAATGAATGTAAAAGACACTGGTGTATCTCAGAAGGGGATGGTGTTGTCACAAACTGTGGTTAATCCAATCAATTTAAATATTTACTGTAGACCAAAAGGGGAGATTATTAAATTGTTTAATGTTTATACAGAGTAATTATAGGAAGTTCTTTTTGTACAGTATTTTTCAGATATAAATACTGACGATGTATTTTGGAAGACATATATTATATATAGCAAAGAGAAAAGGAAAACTATTCCATGTTTTAAAATTATATAACAAAGATATATATTCATCAGTGTTGTACAGAGAAGAAGTGCTTGGGTGTTTCTGAAGTCTTTAATATTTTAAGCCTATCACTGACACATCAGCATGTTTTCTGCTTTAAATTAAAATTTTACAACAGTATCGAAGCTTGCTGTGACAAATCCTGCTCTAAAACATCTAAGGAGCTTTCTTATTTCCTATTAGGTCTCGGAAAGAAGTCAGTTAACATCACCCAAAAGCACAAAATGGATGTTAGTCAAATATTTATTGGATGATACTGTGTTTTTTAGGAAAAGCATCTGCCACAAAAATGTTCACTTCAAAATTATGAGTTCCTGGAATGGAACATCACTGCAAGCATCCCAAACAATTCTGTTCTCCTCTGTGGGCACGTGCATCTTACGCAGTATAAGGTTAATATTGGTGCTATGTGTATGGTTTATAATTTGATAGATGTTTTGACTTAAAAGACGATTGTTCTTTTGTTTCAGTAACTTGTGTCAAGAGATTCTGCTGTTGTTGCAAAGAAACATTTTCCGCAAGATTAAAATACCCTTTCATCAGTGGGATTTTTCTAGTTTCCTGTGTCCAGAGTATGTAATTCTTTAGTGACCTGGTGGTCTCCTTGTCAATCCATCAGCAATGCCTCTCTCATAGTGTCATAGTCTTGGGAAATCTGAATAGTAAAATATTCCTGCTAGGTATCCATTTTGTCCCATGCTACAGATTATGATGGGAGATGGGAGAGTATTGGAATTGAAATACATTGTTCAGGTAAATAACCAATAAAATAAACAAGACCTTTGGCAAACTTAAACAGAACTGAATAAGTGTTATTCAGAGAAACCAGTGGGCATGGAGTTGGCCTTTTTATAGGTAAAGAGGCTAATTGCAGCAGAATTGTTAAATCGTCACTAAAACAGAAACAAATGACATCTTTAAGTGGAGAAGTGTTGAAGGATTGTACTGAAGACCATCTAAATTCATTGACGTTTAAAATGGTAGCTGAAAAAACTGTATTTGAGTACTGGTCTTTCTGAAATTAGGTTGTGTATATCAAATGAGCATCATAAATGTTTTCTGCAGAAGAAATCAGAAAATCATAATAAAACATTCTTTGGCGTGCCAGGGGAGGTTTCAGAAACCGACCTCGTCTTAAAAATTTAAAAACTTGGGAGTCTGTACAGGTGCCTTATATGTAGGTCATTGTCACCACACACATGAGCACTCAACCCCTGGACTCACTGCCTTCTGTCCAGGGCAGTCAACTAGTAAATAAAGCAGTTCTGCTAAACGGTATGGGAAGCCCAGCCCAATGTGGAATGACTTGGCTCATCCAGGGTCAAATGAGTTCTGCAGACTGAAGCTATTAAAAGAGTCCTGTTGTAATTTTTCACCTTTTCATCATAAGCATCTTTCAGAGACTAATTACTTGGCCATTAAAAATGAATCCAAATCATATTATGCCAACATCATTTAGACATGATTTGGAATGAGCGGCCTAGGACTTCCTGACAAGGTCACATCATTTCTTTTGACTAGACTTGCAAAGAAAGGCAAAAATTGGTCAGCCTATCCTGCTTGTGCCGCCTTGAGGACATAGGTGGGGCATGGGAGGGAGGTAAGTGATCACTTCCTCCCCTTGAGAAAGTGGCCACTTTTGACCATTCAAAACCCACAGCGGGCAGGATAGTGACAGGCCTTTCATCTTCAAATACAACAGACCACTGTGAAACTGTCCTTTGAAGCAGGAGGACCATTTGTTTGAGGAGTGTGCAGACGGAATTCTGGCATTGGGTGGGGAGGAAGCTGTATGAGAAAGCCCAGAGGTTCCTTCCAACTCACCAGTTGTGTGAGGGAACTCACAGTAATTCTAAAAGTACATTTGAAAAGTCTTGAGTCTGTTTTCAGAAGAGTCAAGAAGAATTTTAAGTAGAGTCCTACCAACCTCCCACTCCCACCCCAAAGTAAAACAAAGGTCATTCTGTAAAACGCAAGAAGTTTATCCACTATTCCCCTAATGTTCCTTTTAGGAAAACTCAAACTTTATCAGCGTTAATCAGACCAATCCCAGAAGGTGGTAGACACCTGCTCTCGGTCCGCCAGCTTCCTGCTGAGGGCTTCTAGGCCCCCACTGGGAAGGCCAAGATCTTCCTCTAGGTTTTCTCTACAATAACAATGTCATTTTTAAATGAGCAAAGCCATGTCTTCAATCTTGATGCATTGGATTTGGCAACTAAAGTGAGTACATTTTGCAGAGGGCCAAGTGTATGTAGAGGAATGTGTGTGTGTGTGTGTGTGTGTGTGTGTGTGTGTGACTAGTTAAGGCATAAAATCTTTCATTTTGGAGCACCTTACCGAACATAACAATAATAACCGTTATCCTTTTGGCAACACCACAAAGATTGCATCTGTTAAACAGGTACAAGTTCACTTGAGGTCAGTGTAATTGTACACCATGGTATTGGTGGTGTTTATTGCTGATAAGTCCAAACCTTTATCTGTCTGTTATTCTTAATGTTTAATAAACTTTGGATTGTTTCCTGTCTTTCCTTTACTTTTATTGACAGTCTGCTGGAAATTAGATTCTGTTCCCAATTCTATCATAAAGAAGCCATTGACAGATTAATTACTTAGATGATAAAGTAATAATACTATATAATTAGTGAAAAATCGACATTTATTGAGTACTTACATGCCAGACACTGTGCTAAACACTTGCATGGAATATATTATTTAATCCCATGTCAACCCTATGAGGTAGGGACAATTGTTATCTCCATTTACAGAAGAAAGGTAGAAGGTTTGGGAGCTTAAGTAGCTGGTAGAAGTGACAGAAAAGAGTTCTGATCCATCAAATGGGTGTCATTTAGAGTTGGTGGTTCCCAAAAACCAGTCCAAAGACTGTTTTCTGGTTGGATGTATAAGAATTACCTGGGACCATATGACAAGACTGCAGATCCAGTGATTCTGAGTCAGTACCTCTGGGATGGGGCCTGGAAATCTGAATTTCTTAAAGGCGCACAGCTAAGTCCCATGTGTGGCCAAGTAATTAGAGCCAAGGATTTACAGACTTGACCTTAATTTGAGTTCATGACCTTGGGAGATCCATGTAGAAGCTTCAAAACGTCCCTAATTACCTGAAACTGTATGCAACTTTTTGTGTATAAACATTTATTTTTCTGTAGAGGAGATCCGTAGCTTCCCCACCCCCCAAAGGAATCTGTGATGCAAGATGGAATAAAAACCCCTGATTAACATAAAGGCTGATGTAGAGTGGTGGTTCCCAGCCCAGGTAGCCTATTAGAATCACCTGGGGAGCGCAAAACACTGGCGCTCATGTGCCACGGTCCAGGCCAAGGAGCTCAGCATCTGTGGCAGGAGAGAAGGGAGCTCTGGTGAGGAGCTCAGTGGTTCAAATCTGTCACTTAGCGAGTGTGTGACCTTGAACAGCTACTAAGCCCTTTTAAACCTAAGTCTCCCATCTGTGAGAAGGTCAGCTCTCCACCCCTGAGGGTTGTGGGGAGAACTAATGCAATAAATGCATTGTCTCTGGCACATCATCGGCCCTCAATAAATAACTGCCACAGGGCCCTGAGGAGTAGAATGTGTGTGTGCCTGTTGCACTTTTTCCAGTTCAATATTTCAGACCATCTGTTCCTCCAAAGAAGTCAGAAAACAATTCTGTGCAGAAGAAGGGGTAGGTGGCTGGTGGCGAGAGAACGGGTGATGCCCCAGCCTGGGTGTGGTTCATACTCTGACATCCCTAGTAGATCAGAGCTTTGACCACAGGTTGCGGGACGTCCATCCAGGTGGCACCTTCCAGTTTAAGCAGCTACAAGTCAGGGGTCGGCTCTATTGCACCATTAAACAACTTTCTCCTTTCTCAGAGGAATAGGTACAATGACCTTAGCAAGATTCTCTTTGAGTAACTGATTTTATATTTTTGCATCTTCAAATCTATTAGAGGAAATGACTGCTTCTCCATGCCTGGAGAGACTTGTGACTTTAGGATGGCAGGAACTGATGTGAAGCCCAGCTGTGTAGATGCCCAGTCACTCACGAGCCCTCAGTCCCCAGGGCCCGTCACATGCTGCCCTTGGGATGGCTTTTCCATTCCCATTTAAACATAACAAACCTTCAACTGCCAAGCTCTTCTCTTCAAAGCACAGGAATCCCATTCCCTCTTTGAAAATCAGTGGCTTAGAAGTCTCTTTGGGCATCTTTAGCAAGGATCTGGGTGGGGATTGTGGAAGTCTTGCCTTTGTGGTCGGGACATGGCTTCTTGGTAATAAATGTAAAGGACCCTATTGGAGGAGAAAGGCCCAAGTAAAGAAGGTGGTGAGCGTCCTCTGCCTCTCTGGGCTTTGAGTCCGTGAAGACTTGCATCCAAAGGCCCCTCTCTGACTTCTCTTCATCCTGCAAAGCCTGGCACGATAGGAAAAGCTGACAGCTACTGAGTCCCAAACCCTGTACCTGCCACATCTCACTTCATTCTCATGCTATGAAATTGCTACTAATATTTTTCCTGTTTTACAGATGAAGAAACAGGCTCATGGAAGTGAAGTAAGCAGAATTTAAGCCCAGGCAGGAAGGCTGATTCCAGAGTTTGTGTTCTATACTACTGTACTCCATGGCTTAAACTACGGGCTCAGCAAAGGCAAAAGGTAATCGCAGTAATTAGGAGGGTGAGCCCGGAGCAGGCAAACCTGGACTTGAATCCCATCTCTATTATTTACTGTGTGACCATAGAAAATTGACCAAATTGCCCTGAGTTTTACCTGCAAAATGGACAAACTACACCTCCCCTTATAGGGTTGTTATTAGGGTTAAGTGAGAACATGCGTTTAAAACACTTGGATCAATGTGCAGAGTATAACAGGAATTCAACAAATATTTGCCTTTTGTAATAATAATAGGAATTATTAAAAAATGTTGCTTGATTTGATTTCACTGGTGATGTGTTACAATAGAGTCACTATATACTGTGTATTTTAGTGGGTGCATTTTTATTCTGCAAATACTTGATTCAAGAGCCTCTTCTATGTTTTGGTGACATCCCTGTTTTATGGATGAGTGAACAGCGGAGAGAATGTGGTCACTTTATGAGCGAAGTTGTGTTTCTGAGATTGATTTTATAAACATAAAATTCATGAAGCATCACCAATTTTAAGCCAACTCTGTTGCCTCTGATATTGTTGGGATCTTGGAGACCTTTACTTTAACGAATGTGCTGACTGGTACTGAAAGTCTGACCCTTGCAAGTGTGAGGGAAGGCTCCCGCTCACAAAGAGATGAGAAGTTGTGGGTGGTTCCCAAGGGTCTTTTGTTAGCTTCTGCCTTCAGGCCTGCCCCAGTCTCCACGCTACACATCTATATCTATACCTCTATCTATCTATCATCTATCTATGTATCTATCATCTATGTATCTATGTATCTATCATCTATCATCTATCATCAATCTCTCTATCATCTATGTATCTATCATCTATCATCTATTTATCTATCTATCTATCATCTATCATCTATCTATCTATCTATCATCTATCATCTATCTATCATCTATCTATCTATCTATCTATCTATCTATCTATCTATCTATCATCTGTCATCTTTTTTTAGCTCCTGCTAATCACATGTAGAGCCAGGCCCAGACCCCCACGGTCTATGACAAGGCTGAGAACTATGTCAGCAGCTTACTAAACCCATTGCTTTCCCTTCTAGACATTCACCTAGACCACCTTTTCCAGCCTTCCTTTCATTTTGTGTGGCCAGACAACTGAATTCTGGCCAATAGAACATGAGCAGGAGTGATCCTGGGTGTCACTTCAGGACTGGCCCACAAACATCTCCATCTACCCTTCTTCCTCTTCTCCTTCTTCTGGCTCCAGCAGATGCTCTGAGAAGGAGACTTAAGGAGGAAGGGACCTAGGTCTCTTGAGTCACTGAACTGTTACATGAGGGAGAAAAAAACCTTCCTGTACTAAGCCTTTGAGATCCTGGGGTTGGCTGTTGCAGTGGTCAGCCTACCCTGATTTGAGAACCTTCTTCTGCAGTCCAGTGTCCTTATTTGAAGTCTACACATCTTTGCCAGCCTCTTCCCCAGGCTGGGGAGTGGAGGATGGTTCCTGGTTAAAACCCAGACTCGTCACCTCTCGCATACAGGACTTTGTGGTTTACCTATCTCCAGGACAGACCTCCCACCCTGGTTTGGCCCAGCCTGTTGGGCTGGACCTTCAGAATATCACTGCCTGCCTCTTGCCTCAGTTTCTCCTGCATTTGAACAGTGTCCAGAGCTGTCCAGATGCCCTCAGGGGACCAGCCTCTACATCTATCCCTCCCCTAGCCTAGACTCTCTCCCTGGCCACTTGGTCCCTCCTCCATCCCTCACCCCAGATATTCAGTTACTTACCTAGAAATGAGGCCTAATGTTTCTTAGAGCACTGATCTTCCCATTTTTTAAAGAATAAATTTTATTTATTTATTTATTTATTTTTGGTTGCGTTGGATCTTCGTTGCTGTGCGCGGGCTTTCTCTAGTTGCGGTGAGCGGGCTTCTCATTGCAGTGGCTTCTTCCCATATTTTAACTCACATAACTCCCTAAAATTCCTTGTTAACCATGAACCCACATTGCACATTATAAAGCTAACATGTAAAATTTTTCACCACAAGTATAAATAGGTACAAACAGAGCAATAGCTTCTCTAAATATCAGCATTTTGATAAAGCACGACATGGCTCTTCTTAATGTAGCCAGTGAGGTACAAAACCCCAAGTGATCGGATACCTGCCAACATCCATTTGAAAAACGCAGGGCTTCCCTGGTTGGCACCGTGGTTAAGAATCTGCCTGCCAATGCAGGGGACACGGGTTCAAGCTCTGGTGCTGGAAGATCCCACGTGCCGTGAGCAACTAAGCCCGTGCACCACAACTACCGAGCCTGCACTCTAGAGCCCGCGAGCCACAACTATTGAGTCCGCGAGCCACAACTACTGAAGCCTGTGCGCCTAGAGCCCCTACTCTACAACAAAAGAAGCCACCACAATGAGAGACCCGCGCACTACAACGAAGAGTAGCCCCTGCTTGCTGCAACTAGAGAAAACCCGCGCACAGCAACAAAGACCCAATGCAGCCAAAAATAAAATAAAATTTAAAATTTTTTTAAAAAAAGAGTAAAAAAGAAATGCAGTTGGAATTTGTACATCACTTCTTTTTCCCTCAAAATCGTTATTTTCATGGTATTGTCCCTCATTGAATTTGTTTCTCATGTAACATATTTGGGGGCTTAAAAGCCTTGTATTGACCCTCCATATTCTTCAGCCATGAAAACATATCTATAGACTGAGATTATTATTTTTATTCTTTCTGAACATAAGGCTCAAAAAGTTTTAAAAATGTTTCTTTAGGTGTGATTTACAGTTACCTTGACTACTACTATGCAATTGATCAAAACCACATATATATGTTAAATTTTTTTAAATTTATTTTTTTGAAGTATAGTTGATCTACAATATTGTGTTAATTTCTGCTGTACAGCAAAGTTATACATATATATACTTTTTCATATTCTTTTTCATTATGGCTTATCATAGGATATTGAATATAGTTTCCTGTGTTATACAGTAGGAACTAGTTGGTTATCCATTCTATATATAATAGCTTGCATCTGCTAATCCCAAATTACCAATCCATCCCTCCACCACCCGCTCTCCCCCGTGGCAACCACAAGTCTGTTCTCTATGTCTGTGAGTCTTATAAATTCATTTGTGTCATATTTTAGATTCCACATATAAGTGATATCATATGGTATTTGTCTTTCTCTTTCTGACTTACTTCACTTAGTATGATAATCTCTAGATCCATCCATACATATGTTAAATTTTTTGATAAATTTACTACTGACCTTAAAAAGCAAAACTTCAATGGAATTGCAAATCTTGGGGAGATGGATGTGGGTGATTGTGGTGCCTTGACAACAAAAGACTTTGAAGACAGCCAACTTCCTCTTCATCCCTTGGTGCCCCAGGCATTTTTATACCTGGAACCAGAGCCCCCCCAAGTAAGACTTAGACTGGGCGGGAAGTATGCTTATTTTTGGTAAAGAGAGAGGAGTATGATTTTGAAAGGGGAGGAAAGGAAAGGAGAAACAGCATGAGGCCTCATCAACAGCACTTCCTTGGGCAGATCAGTTTAAGAAAAAGTACATATAGAAGTTGAGGATCTAGAAATTCCCTTAAAATTCGCCTGTGCACACACATCCCACTACCTCCATGGCTCCTCCAATTTGAAGATTATGCTAGCTCAGAGCAGCATGTTGGAGTGGGATGGATGGGGGGTAGGGAGCAGGGAGGTCATTTGGCCAAGTCTTACATTTTTGAAGGGTTTAGGTTGTTTAATTAGGATATTTGAGTTGTCATCAAATGAATATACATTCACAGAGATAGAATGGCAATTTTTTTGGTAACTTTCTCTGGGCATTTCTTCATCTTTTGGAATATACCTTAAAAGCCATAAAATAGAAGTGGCCCCAAGCTTCCCTCACTCTCTGATGGGGAGCAGGATGAGTCTTGGAGGGCTCTACAAGGGAGGGTGATGGTTGAGCTGAGTGAGGAAAAGCAAGAGTTTGTGAGGAAAAGATGGGCAGGGATATTTCAGGTAGCAGCACAGAGGTGAGAGAAACCAGAACCCTCATTGGGGTGACGGCATTGTTGGATCATAGGGTTTTAGGGGCAGCGTGGTGGAAAACGAGGTGTGGCCAGACCATGAATGTCCTTGCACATCACTCCAAGGCCTTTGGACTTTATCCTGATCAGCAGAATGACATTAGCAGATTCCTTATTAGAAAGATTATACTGGCAGCTATGTGGAAGATGGATTGCAAGGAATTAGGAAGAGTTGGAGGGTGAGGGATGATCTTACATTAGTCTCTGAATAAGGCGCTAGGGATGAGATGGATGGATAGATTGGAAGGTTGAGTCCACAGGATTTGGTAGAAGAGTCAAGGATAGCTCTAAGGTTTCATTTATATGACCTCAGTTGATCAATGAGTCACAAGCCAGGTATTCACAGAAGGATCATCTGGGGAGCTTGTGAAGACACCCTTGCCTGCACCACCCTGAGACACGCAGCCTCTGGTGTGGAAGACCAGCCTCTTTTCCCTAGAAAACTCTCCTACTTGAGTCTCCCTTGTACACCCTTGGTTGAAGAGCACTGCACTGACTCTCAGAACACCCTGAGAGGGATATGGATCCAAGATTGGCAACTTTTCTCTGGCAAGCCTCAGAAAGTAAGGGAGGCTTGAGGCTATTTCTATTTTATGGATGTTAAGGTATATTTCAAAAGATGAAGAAGTGCCCAAAGAAAGTTACCAAAAAAGTTTCCATTCTGTCTCTGTGAATGTGTGTATTCATTTGGTGGCAAATCAAACATCCTAATTTGAGACCCTTCACCTTTGACTAAAAGAAACCAAGGCTCAAAGAGTTCTGAAATCAGAATTTCTGGAGCAGAGCTTACAAATAGGAAAAGTAATGCCAGGATTCGCACCAAACTTGCTGGACTCCCAAGCCCTCTACTGCTCCAGATGTGCTGATCCTTTCCCACCTGCCCTATACAGTCCCAAGTGGGGCTGGTGTGTTTATACCTTGTGAGCCCCAGCTCCAACCATGGCTGCCTGAACTAGGAGGGACACCTAACTCCAGAGAAGCCACTCCCTCTAATCAGCTGAGAGTTTGATCTAAGAGAGTGGCTCTTAAACCTTGTTCCTCATTTGAATCACTCGGGGAACTTTTAAAAATATCCTGATTCCCAGGTCATATTCAAACCAGTTGTTATCAGAATCTGCTGGGGTAGGTGGAACCCAGGCATCAGTAGTTTAAAAAATTCCCCAGGTGATTCCAATTGCAGCTTGTGAATTAATACTCTAATGCTTTGGAGTTTACACTTGGGATCAAACCCTGCCTCTGACATCCATTTATTTAATGAACAAATATTCATTGAGCATTCACTATGGAGAAGCTCTTTTTAGCTAGTAACACTGTACTTAATTTTTTCAGAAAAATAATGTCTCAGAGTCATTTAATGCCATCTTGTTTGCATTAAGCAACATATATAAAGCACCTGACAACTTGAAATATTAGACATTCAACAAGTATTAGTTCCTTCTCTCACACTACCCAACTTCTCCTCTCCTTGACCTTGCAGGAGGTAAATAAGAAGCTCCAGGTAGGAGGGGCCCAGAGTTGGAGTCCTCATTCTGGCCTTTGAAATTCAAATGAGTAACACAGGACATGACAAAACACAATGAGACCTTTAGCACTTTTGTCCCTTAGGCTAGATTTACTTGTAAGATTCCTATTCTAACATATTATAGGAGAGTGAATGGATTATAAAAGGAGTCTTGGAGAATCTCTCATCTACTACCCTTATTTTAAGATTAGAAATCAAACATTTGCTGGTGGAGACTGGATTCCATCGTAGGTTTGCAAACTCCTGGTCTAATGCTCATGCTGAAATATCAACCTTGTCTCCTAAGAAATGAAACCGAGAAGGACCCTGTGGGGCTCCTGGCCATGGAAGTCTTTCTATGTCCCCCATTTCTTATTTGTAGAGAATAGACTCTAGCCTCCAAGACCTTTCCTGAGTTCCAAAGGGCAGATTTCAACAGTTGCTAATCAGGGAAGGGAGAGAGCAGTCAAGAAACAATAGTGCAGCTTGGGGGCAGGGTCCTGGTTCTGCCTCCAGGCATACACGTAACAATATCTTTGAGCTCTTTACAGAACTGAAACCCCCAACAAATGGAAGATGTTAGCATTCTTCATTCCAGATTAAAGGAACCAGACAAGCTCATCAAGATTAAGAGACCACCTGAGACCAGATTAAAGGAGTTGGGGGGGCGGGGCTGCACACACCCTCATCCTCATCAGCAACCCTGCCCTTGAACCACCGCTATAAAACTCCTCACCAAATCCCGCCAGGTTGCGAGACACAGTTTTTGAGGTGCACGTGTCTGCTGTGTCCCCCTTTGCCTGGCAAAGCAATAAAGGTATTCTTCTCTACTTCACCTAAAACTCTGTCTCAGAGATTCCATTCAGCTCCGGTGCACAGAGGCCAAGTTTTTGGCATCAGAACCATCATCACATCTTTAATTTCTCACTCCAAGATAAAACTGGTAGCGGAGCATCATGGACTATTCTACCCCACGATCAGCACTAATTTCTGAAAGCTTCCCCAAATTAGCATGTAAAACCATAATGCTTGCTTTACTAACACGGCTGCACCCCACTCCCCAAACAGATTGCAGCCCCTAAGCCACTTCTGCCTAGAAATTCTGAAGCCACCCCTGAAAATGAGTCCTAGGATGTAAAGATTCAGAGATTTATGCCCTTCAGTGTGGACCCACAGGAAAATTGTGCAATTTTCCTAGGGAGTAGGTGGCTTCCAGCATGACACAAGGTCCAGCTACAAGCCAGGTTTCTTCTCCAATTCTGTCCTTTCCCCTGGCAGCCTCCTGTGACTTGAGAAGGGGGTGAAAGGAAGCAGAGAGAAGGGCAGGTCTCTTCCTGAACCTCTCACATGAGGAAGACTCACTCAGGGAAGGAAATGATTCCCTTCCCTGTGCCGAGGCTCCCGACATGTCTGAATACCATTGCACCTCAGAATGGTCCCTCATCTGTTTCTCATTCGGGCCCTTTCAGCAACCCTGTGAGGTGCTCCAGGTAGAATAAACAAGGAAACTGAGGGCTGGCCCAAGTTCAAAGAGGAGGGGGCAACCTGAGCTGCAGAGTGGCTTTGACATCCCTACCTTCCCTAAGGGACTCCACTGACCCCAGCCCATCATATGCCTCCTCAATGCTCTGAAAACATACCCCCACTTCCTCAGCTATAATTAATGAATTTTGAATATATTTTAAAAAATGCCTCTGACAGACAGGGTGCTGACTCCCCAGCTTGCACCCGGTGCTTCGTCACCCACAACCTCTGAGATCAGATTAGGCTTTGTGAGCGAGAAGCCGGGGCTCGCGTGATTTCATCCGCGATAGGACTGCCTTTCCTAAAAATGAATCTTCCCCACCTATACCCTTATTCTCCTCTTCCTAACTTTTTTGTTCATAGCTTTGAAGGCCAGAACATGAGCCCTTTGACAAGGCTTCTGTGACAGCCCAGGGACGCCCCTCCTGCCCTGGAACCTTGCAGAACCCCTTCTTTCAGGTGCCCCCTCCCCCTGCTGCCTCCCCAGAACTACAGAGGGATGTGGACACCCACAAAAGCCTCGTGAAAAGGTACCCTTAAAAGACCAAAGGGCCTTTCTTTCTTTTGAATGAAGATGAATCTCAGAAATAGAGGAAAAATTTTAAAAAGGAGACGGAGGTGGGTGAGCGGAAAGGAGATGAGACTTCCTTGGTCTCACAGTTCTCGGTGGGAAGCTTGGATTTGAGCTATTTGTGCACTGAGATGCTTATTCTCCCCTCCCTCTGTCTCCCGAAATCTCTCCCCTCCCCCACCCTCATTCCTTCTCTCCCTTCCCCCACTCCCTCCCTCTCTCCCTTCTTACTTCCCTCCCTTTATGTGGTGGTGGAGGGGGGATATGAGTGGGTGGATGTGAATGAGAGGTGGGGATAGTCGACTACAGGGAAGTGGGGACAGAGATTCAAGGCCCCCGGGCAGGTGGATGGAATAGGAAAAGCCCAGACTTCCTGGCCCCCTCTCTGTGACCTTGTAAACACCACAGCTGACTCTCTGAAGTAATACCCATTCGCTAAAGTGACTATGTGAACAGGAAGCCCGGTGCCTATGCTCAGAAATCCACCCCAAGGCCCTTTTAGGATCATGCAATAATGTTTGAGTCAGAGGATGCCTTTGAGATATTTCAGCGGGTAAACCCTTTCGTTTTGTAGCCTAGAGGAGGAAAATGACTTGCTGAGTATCACACACACAGCTAAGTGCAATTACAGTGATCCCCTACCTCCCAGGCCGGGCTCTGTTCAATAGAGCACCTGTCTCCTCTTGTGTTATTCTCCGTGTAGACCCAAGGGGCAGAGATGATGGAGAAATAGAGGCCCTGGCTTCTAGGCCTTAGCATAGTCTTTAAGTATCCAAATCCTACTCGTTTTTCAGGACAAACTGAAATGTCACTTTTCCTGTGAAATCTCCTCTAGTCTCCTGGTTGGATGCAGTTACTCCTTCCTCAGAACCTCATCCCATTTCCAACCCAAGCTCTCCACCTGTCCCGCTCTTGTGACGGCTAACATCCTACAATGTTACATTTGTCTATAAAGTAGGCCCTCCACAAAGACATCAACATCTTTGTGGGCAGAGACTGTATATTATGAATGGAAAACCGAACATAACCCTAACTAACACAATGTTTCCTTTTTATTCTTTAATGTGTTTCTGTATTTGCCTATCTTTTATGCCAAGAGTGGAAAAAAAGTGAAAAAAGAAGGACCTCATGGTGGAACACTGGGTCCGTGAAGGCTGCCTGACCACACAGATCCTCCCCTAACAAAGTAAAAATGGAACTTACTTCCTCCAGGAAGTGTCTACTGAGGGCTGGGCGGGCTGGGGGGGTAGGATAGGTCAGCCCTGGGTGTAGGCAGTAAGGGGTTCATTGTTTGAAGTGATGTTTTAAAATGATAATATCAATGTTCTCTGTTAGTCAGTCATTCTCTGTTTTTGCAGAAGAAAAATTTTCAAAGTTTTTACCAAATGCAATGAAATTAGCTGAATTTTCTGCTGAAGGTATTTTAGTAGAAATTCTCAACTGTGGAGACTTTGGAAAGCTGCTAGAATACATCCTGAAGAGAAACAAAGACACAAGGAGTATTGCAATTTCTGGAATTTATTGAGAAATGGGATATTTTATGTATCTCAGCCAAACTCACCCTTAGGTAGGTATTAAAATTCCTATTTGTAAAACTGTTGCTTTGTGTGAAAGAAAATTTCAAAATTAGGACTGACTAATAAAAAACTTCGTTGATCTACAATGCGTGAAGACAGCTTGACAAAGCTGGCTGCATTGTCTACTGAACATGAATATGCAAAGAAGACTAATTTTGACAGAGAAGACTAGTTTTAACGAAACCATTGACAAATTTATAGAAGTTAAGGCATGAACATAGAAGCTATATTATTCATTACTGAAGAAGACCAATATATAGGTATACTTTTTTTCCTTTGAAAGAAAATACATTCAGGGGTTCCCTGGTGGTGCAGTGGTTAAGAATCCGCCTGCCAATGCAGGGGACAAGGGTTCGAGCCCGGGGCCGGGAAGATCGCAGATGCGGCGAAGCCACTAAGCCCGTGCGCCACAACTACTGAGCCTGTGCCCTAGAGCCCATGAGCCACAACTACTGAGCCTGCGTGCCACAACTACTGAAGCTCGCGCACCTAGAGCCCGTGCTCCACGACAAGAGAAGCCACTACAATGAGAAGCCCACGCAGAGCAACAGAGTAGCCCCACTCGCTGCAACTAGAGGAAGCCCATGTGCAGCAACGAAGACTCATAGCAGCCATAAATAAATAAATAAATTTATTAAAAAAAAAATAAAATACATTCACATAATTTAAAAGTATTAATATAGTACTCTTTTCCTTTTTTACTATATTTATCTTTTTATTACTGACGATTATGTATATGATTTTCAATTAAAAAAATTGTCTTCTGGCTGTTTTTGTTTTAATTTGATTGTTACTGAATATAATCATGTTGTACAGAGGAAAGTTAAAAATGATCTGTTCCAAACACACCCTGGGTGCCAGCTTGCCCAGGGTGCACACAATTTCCTCTTGATCCGATAAAGCCTTTGACTTATCCACCCCCCCGCGGCATTTCAGAAACGAAGCTCCAATGAGGCTATGTCTCTGGTAAGTTGAGTTTCATTAGTTGTGTCTTCCTTATTAAATAGTAATCACCTCGGCTCTGGGTCCTAGTTCATTTTCACAAGTGTGAAAGGAGAGAGACAATTTCCCCCTTGGAATCAATCCCCTATAATATATGTATCAGAGGGTTTCTTCACCTTGGCACTAGACATTTGGGGCCAGATCATTCTTTGCTGGGGCTGTTCTTTGCACCACAGGTTGTTCACCAGCATCCCTGGCCACTACCCACTGGGTGCCAATAGCATCCCTCCCCTCAGCGTGACAACCAAAATTGTCTCCAGAAACGGCCCCAGCCGAGAACCACTACATTAGGCGGAGATTCAGCGGCTGGTATTGAAATGGACATGGAAGAGGCCCTCTCCTAAACTGTTGAACTTGAACAAGGCTCTGACCATCACTGGGCCCCTGTTTTCTGCATCTATAAAGTTGGAATAAAACATCTGCTTTGATTTGATGTTAAGTTCAAAAATGATATTAATGTATGTGAAGATGATTCATAGGCTCTAAATCTGTTTGTGAATGTGTAAGCACATCATCATAGAGAGGTAAAAATTTTTACACTGCAATTCAGTTGTGCAAAAAAAAAAAAAGAAAATTGTAGCTCTAAAAAGTATAATTGATTTCATCAATTTATTTGAGTCCCCAGAAAATTTAACTGGCCAATTAAAAGTAATTTTCTCTTTTCCAATTTAAAACAGGCTCTTCCATTCAACTTGAACTCTTTGGGTTAAGAATTCAATCAATTCAAAGTACAAATGTCCAGGGCAGTTTCTCTCAAGATATCTCTCCACCTTCCTCTCTTTCTCCAGGGTGGAGGTGGAGGTGTCTGGGTGGAGATGGAACTTACAAGTCCTACAGTAGCAGGGGGTAGTCACAGTTCCATGTGCTGCTATTGGGTATGTGCTGACCCGTGGGCCATTCGGGTCTGGTTCCTGGGTATATACCTGGGAAAGAAATCCCGCCTGGTCCTTCGCAGCTTTGTGTGGGGTCCCCGACTTGGCCTCCAGAGGTGAGTCGCCACTCCCTGCAGCCATCTTATCTACCATCCAGATCTATTCTGGTGCTTCATTTATTTCAGCCTCTGCATCTCCCTGGGGGTCCAGGAACTCTCAGATGTGTACCCCGCACCAAGCTGGAGTCTGCAAGTCTCTGCAAGTTGGATCTCCTGGAAACCTTCCTCAGCCCTGGTGCCTGCTGCCCTGGGCTAAGACATTTGCATTTCCTGGGGTCAGGCGCTGGTAAGTCATCCTATTTCCCTATCTGGGTGTTTCTAACCCCTGATAAATATCTTTCCTCCCCTCCTACCCCCAACAACCTGAGTTCGACCTGGAGTGAAGGAGCATCTTCACTGCTCCTTCACTGTTTCACTGAAGTGAAACATCCACACCTCATACTTCTTGCCCTGACTTCTCTCTCTTCTACGCCCCCTTCTCAGACCTGCAAATGCATTTCCTCCCCTTTACTGCTGGGTGTGGAATTCCCTTAATATCCTGTCTTCCTTCTTTGCTACTCCATGGCTTTCCTCTCCCTCCCAGTGGCCATATGGCCGAAGGGATCCTGGGAAAGAAACGGATTTGTCAATAAGAGAAAATACATTTAGATGTATTTCAAAATTATTACAGTGAGGGCTCAGGGCCCAGTGGTGGGAAAGAAGAATTCTCTGAACATGAAAAGTGTGCCCCAAACTGTCTTCACCCGTCAGCTTACTGTTCTTCACAGAGACCAACTCCTGCCCTTGCAAAGCAAAATCCGTCCTCAGAGAGAATGTCTCTTAAACCTTTTAGACCTCCTTGCCCTTCTGAGTTTTCCTTTCTTTTCTTTTCCTCCTTGTTTTAACATTGTCACCTTCTCTCTGTCTGGATGTGGCTTCCTGTATGGTTTGCTCTTGGGAGCTGTCCCCTGGAAAGAGCCCCCTGGGTTAGCAGAGGGAGCTCTGCTTGCTTTCCCTTCTTTTCTGGGGAAGCTGGGCTGACACAGCTGCTCTGGCAACCATCGTTTCCAAGGAGAGGCGCCAAGCATTTGGAGCCTCCGCGGAGGGAGCCGGGACAGCATCTCCTCATGGAAAAGCCATTCCAGTGGGTTCCTTCAGAGCCACCTAAAAGGGCCAAGACAGCCCCCAGTGTTACTCACCAGCCTGAGGCGCTCAGGAAGCAATCCCCAGTGGCTCCATCAACAGCTCCCTTTGAAAATTCATGTCCTACATACAACCTGTTCAGGGCCAACTAGGCATTCTTTTTTTTTTTTTTTTTTTTTTTTGCTGTAGGGGGCTCTCACTGTTGTGGCCTCTCCCGCTGCAGAGTACAGGCTCCGGACGCGCAGGCTCAGCAGCCATGGCTCACGGACCCAGCCGCT
>NC_041227.1:106396324-106410686 GCF_002837175.3 Physeter macrocephalus | reverse complement strand
CTCCGCGGCATGTGGGATCTTCCCGGACCGGGGCACGAACCCGTAGCCCCTGCATCGGCAGGTGGACTCTCAATCACTGCGCCACCAGGGAAGCCCAATCATGCACTCTTGATAGCACTCCAAACTCACATTATGAGCGCGCACGCACGCGTGCACGCGCACATGCACAGACGCGCACGCACGCGCACGCACGCACGCACGCACACACGCGCACACACACACACCCGAACACATCTCCCCTTCGGCTCTGTTGAAAAGCCTGGATTAATATAATGGAACTTCCTCTGCCTTATGGACTAAAATAACTCTGGTATCGCCCTTCTGGATGGATTTTAATTAGGAAAGACACAGCATTTAAATTATGCTTATTATTTGCAGTTGCTTGCTGTGGGTTTAGGAAAAGGCAATGGAAGTCATGTGAGCTGGAGTTTTTAATGGGATGCCTCTGGAAGGGAAAAAATGCCAAGGGCATTTTTAATCTTTTCTCCCCTTGTAATCATCCTGGCTGAGAAAAGAAGTCCAGGTTCTAATATCATCATCTTCATCATCACTAATATTCCTTGAGCTCCTACTCCATGCCAGAATCCAGCTGATAAGCATTTTATATGTATTGTCTTATGTAGTCAAAAGAATTAGAATTTGACCAACAGAACCTATTAGGGACCATCCATTTCTAGGGGAGACCAGGGACAAACCCTTAGTATGAATCAAGGGTTCCTTTCTTCCCTGGAGCTGCCAGGTGCCTATCATAGTACCTGCTAAGAGTACATATGTGATGAATCGATGTATCAATAAATAAATGACTGAATGTAGTAGATGTGCTCAGAATGAATCGGATGCAGAAGAAGCGTGTGTGGGAATAGAGTCCATCGCTCCTTGGGGCTGAGTCCTGGTCACAGACCTTGCTTTTGAGTAGATCAGACAGGCAATGCATTGTTCCATTCTCCAATGGATGGATCACGTGATGGTGGGATTTAAAATTTGGAAGAATAGAGAGAATTTCTCTCCCCAAAAGGTCTATTGGTATCTCAAAGGGGATAAACTTCCAGGCCACAATTATGATTTTAGGCAAGTTGTTAAACTCATCTGATTTTCCATTTCCTCAACTGTAAAGTGGCTGTGATAGTAATATCCACCTCAGGTAGTTTTCTGAGGATAATAAAAGATCAGATATGTAGCTAAGGAATGGGGGCTCCAATATATTAAATGGCTTTCGCATCATTACTCAATCATTCAACAAATAGTTGATTATCTATTATGGTCCATACCCTATTCTAGATGCTGGGGATACGACAGTGAAAGGGACAGACCAGGCTCATTAGCGGGTCAGGGGAGGCAGACAATAAACAAATAAAGTAAATAATTCCAGATTACAACAAATATGAGAGTAAAAGAAAGCAGAGTGAAAAGGCTGTGCTAGAGTAGGGTGGGGAAATTTATATGAGATCCTCAAGGAAGAACTCTAACAAAAAAGTACCTGTTAAGCTGGGATCTGATTCATAAGAGGGAGAAGCCATGCAACTGGTGAAGAGCAGTTCGGTCAACAAAAACAGCAAGTGCAGAGGCCCTGAGGCAGAGAGGACATTACCGCAATGTGGAAACAGAAGGTCAGTGAGCTTGGTGAGTGAGGAGGAGGGGGTCCAGCAGAGAGCTAGACAGGTAGGCAGATGCCAGATCATGGGAGGTGTTACAGGACTTGGTGAGGAGTTTGGATTTTATTCTAAATGCAGTGAAAATATTTGGAAAGTTTTAGTAGGGGAGTAGCGGGTTCTAATTTACATTTTTAAAAGATCCCTTTGGCTGCCATATGGAGGATGAATTATAATGAGATGTATGTGGAAGTTAAGTAGAATAGTTGAGGGCAGAGGTGATGGTAGCAGGACTATGGGACAGTGACTCAAAGGAAAAGCTTGGGTCCAGGCAGTAAGGGAACTGGAAAAAGAGCCTGGTCTGCTGCAGCACCTGCCCTTCCGGCCCACTGTGTGCAGAGAGAAATATTCCTGCTTTTCTTTTCTTTTAAGTAGATTTCCCATTTAACAGTGTTTCTTGCAGAGCCAGGAGGTCCCTGGGAACTGCTAAGGTCCACACCTGAGCAAAATTAGCGTGCTGGTGTGATACGCATTCATCAGTGTCTCCACAGTTCACTCCCCCTCAGTGCTGGGCCTGAAAGGGTCCAGGAGGCCCCAGGAAGGGCAGGGAAAGAGGGACTGCTGGGATCCCAGGGCTCCTGCAAAGTATGGGGTTTCTCATCCGTAAGGTGCAGATCTGAGGAATACACAGTAGGGGTTACAGCCCATTCCCACATAAGAGTAGCAAGCTTGCTGGCAGCACAAGGAGAGAGACCCATGTGGAGGGTGCTGGGGGGCGGTGAGTGGGAACCCATGGCCTCTTTGTTCGTGAGTCCATCTCCCCCATGGGAGAGTAGTCTCTCTGAAAGTGTCTTACTGACTTTTGCATCCTTGGACCATATCAAAGGAATTGGTAGGCAGTTAGCAAAGACTGCTGAACAGTTAGATGTATGACATTTCTAGAAGCACACAGCCAAAGAATTGCTCCAAGTTGGATGATAAGAATTTGTAAATCAGTAAGTCCTGGGATTCTAAGCCATTGTTGGTCACAGACCCTTTTGAGAAGACAATGATATCCATGGACACTTTCCGCAAAATTCCACATATAAAAATTCTTCTAATATGCAATTTTTTTAACAGATGGGAAAAATGGAGGAGCAGAAAACAGAAGTGACTTATCCAAAGCCGCCAAACTTGTCTATGACAGTCATACCCGGAAGCCCAGTTGCCTTGACTCTCCCATCCTGTGCCTGGGCATGTGGACTCTTCCACAGATGTCACACGGAGGGTACAAAGATAACAATCAGAACCATTCCAAGAACGGAGAGTTCTTAGAACACAGCTGATTGCAGAGATAGTAAGCTACTGCCTGGGGCTGCATGATCACCTACGCCTATCCTGGGCAGGCTGGGAAGAGCCCATCGGGTATTCAAGTCCTGAAAATGAATGACTACTCAATTGTCTCTGAGAGTGAGGCAACAATACCAGGTGTGTGTTCAGGAATCCAAACCTAATTGTAACCACTAATGAGCTCATTTTCAACCTCCTGGGTGTAAACACCTCGAAGCAGCAAAGCTCCATCTTTACATAGAGGTTTATTTAGGACAGAGTCACAGGGCAATGCAGGGACTTGGGCCTGTCCCGTCTGCTAGGTTTATCTCACCCCCTCCCACGGGGGTGGAGGGGGAGAGAGAGAGAGAAAGAGAGAGAGAGAGAAAGAGAGAGAGAGAGAGAGAGAGAGAGAGAGAGAGAGAGAGAGAGAGAATGTGTTGGAAGAAATGAAAGAAGAGGAGGAATTAGTATACGATTCCCTAACAGTTCTCTGGGTCTTCACGGCCTAAAAACGCCTTCTCAATGTTACGTCACAGAATCCCGCAGCACTGGTTGTAATGGCTGAGAAGACCCGGAGAAAAAAAAGGAACATTCCCTGTAACCATCCTGACCATTTTCTTCCTTCAAGAGCCATAAGGCTGGGTTCTCAGGAAAAGAGAACAAAACAAAACACTCAAAAAAAGACAACCAGCTTCCCTCTGAGGATTGTCATTAAACACCAGATGTCCAGGAGGGAGACTCTAAACCAAAGCAGCGGTGTGGACAAGGTTGCTTCCAGCCTCTTCAGACTACAAGTCCTTGTGCCTTTCAGCCTGATGGCAGTTGCATCCCCAGCCCCTGCCCTTGATGGGTGGGGATGATCCCAAGGCTGTTGTTCTCTCCCCTTGTGGGCAGGCTCCCTCCCTTCTCCGGCCCTCCAGGCCTTTGGCAAATTCTGTTCAGTCTTATTCAGCTCAAATGTTATCCCTTCCATGTTGCTTTTATTCTTAGACCCACTCTTCCCTCTGTGCTGAAGATGAGGACGGCTAACATTTATGTGTCTATTGTGTATCCACCATGTGCTACATACAGTCTCCTAAGTCTCAGATCTAGGAATAGCTGGGCTTCTTCAGAACTCCTCTGCATTTATCTCAGCACTCTGAATCATAACTAACCATATTTCCTTTCTTACTGCCTTGGATGCTAAGAAGCTCAAAGCCAAATTTGTGCCCCATCACTAGCAATTATACAGACGCTTACGATGGGGGCTAAGATCCTAACCTTGTTTCTTGTTTTTTCTATCCTTGATTTTAAGACCTATTCTAAAAAAAAGTCAGTGGGCTAATTTCTGTTTTTGAGTGGGTAAATTCAAATCCTATCTAAAATGGGTCATGATACAAATAAAAAGTGAAAGGTACTGTATACACATTTCTGTAATTTTCATGATAATCTTTCGACTTGCAAGGCAAGTAGCGCTCAGAGAGTTTACATAACTTATTCAAGATCATGCAAGATCTTAAGTCAAAGAGCAAGGCATCATATCGACATCTGACAGACTTCAAAGCTCATGCCCTTGATAGTCATAATTGCTTATACTCACAGGTGTGCTTACTATGTAACAGGTTTTATGCTTATTATCCTAAGTATATTATCTCATTTATCCTTACAACAATCCTATGAAATAGCCACAATGATTACAAACTTTTTTTTTAACCCCACATTTGTTTATTTATTTATTTTTGGCTGTGTTGGGCCTTCGTTTCTGTGCGAGGGCTTTCTCTAGTTGCGGCAAGCGGGGGCCACTCTTCATCGCGGTGCGTGGGCCTCTCACTGTCGCGGCCTCTCTTGTTGCGGAGCACAGGCTCCAGACGCGCAGGCTCTGTAGTTGTGGCTCACGGGCCCAGTTGCTCCGCGGCATGTGGGATCTTCCCAGACCAGGGCTCGAACCCGTGTCCCCTGCATTAGCAGGCAGATTCTCAACCACTGTGCCACCAGGGAAGCGCGATTACAAACATTTTTGAGATGAAGAAATTGAGGCTCAGAGAGATCAAATGTTTGTCCGAGGTTGCTCAGCACTCTGAGATTCAAATCCACCTGCCTGAACTTTGAAACTCTGCACTCTTTCCAGGTTCTTTAACTTATAGTAGAGGTAAACATATAAAGAGCCAGAGTCCTAATTAAGTGTTTGACTTCTTTGGAATGCCCAACTGCCTGGTTATATCACAAAGGCTTAACAGGGCTTCCCTGGTGGCACAGTGGTTGAGAGTCCGCCTGCCGATGCAGGGGACACGGGTTCGTGCCCCGATCCGGGAAGATCCCACGTGCCGCGGAGCGGCTGGGCCCGTGAGCCATGGCCGCTGAGCCTGTGCGTCCGGAGCCTGTGCTCCGCAACGGGAGAGGCCACAACAGAGAGAGGCCCGCGTACCGCAAAAAAAAAAAAAAAAAAAGGCTTAACAACTGACAAATCCTAGTGGAGAGATGGGTGTCTGGCTGGAAGTAGGTATTTCTGAGTTTCACAGTTCTTCATGGAGCAGATGGGGATCAAAAACACAAAGTCTGTGTGCAATACTGGGTTTTAAATACCAGCCTGAGCGCTGACAGAGGAAGATAACTACCTCGCACCCAAGGGGTGGAAATGAAAGCCTTTGGAAAGGGCGGCGCTGCTCACAGGCGCCATCTAGCAGTAGAGGTGGGAAATTGCTCCCAGAAAGAAACCCACATACAAAATGGAATTCCCCAAAGCCTCTTGTGTTCTGAGGGCTTACTGCACGTATTTTTCTTTCATACCATTCCTGCAAGAGAGATATGATTATTTTTATTTTATAAATGAGAAATTTAAAACTCAAAGATATTAAGTAACTTGCCAAGATGTTTGACCATAGTGTGAGTAGCCTCTCTCAACCTCCACTCCCACGGGACCAGGTAAACTCTCAACAACAGTGCTCCTTAGGGGCTCCCGCCTTCTCCAGTCCCTCTCAGCTGGGATCACAGGTGCTCCACCCTCCACCTTGAGCCATTCGTGGGACAGGGGGGAGCCACGTCAGCAGTGGGATCACTAGGGATGTGCCCACAGTTGCCCGACTCATAGCACAGGACTCCTGCCCTGCGGGCTATGGCAGAAGCTCCACCCCCAAACTGCCGTCAGCTTAGCTGGGCCTTATTATGCTGTGCTACTCTCAGCAGCCCCCCTCGTAGGGAGTGGGGAATGCAGGTTTCTCCTTCTTCTGTCCACTAATCATTGACTAGGTGCTCTCATGATTACAGAAAGAAAAAAAAAAAAAAAAAAAGCCAGCTCTGGACCCCACCACAGCCCTCTGAGAGCAGTTTGGAACTCTGATCTTGTTGACTTCCCGTGACACCACACCTGGAACTATGGGGTAGCTGCCCAGGCTGCTTACACTGGAACCAGCCTCTGTAGCTAAGCCAGCTTTGCCCCCACCATGCTCCTCCTGGCCCTCTCTTCATCAGGAACAAGACTGCTGAGGATGCAGATGAATTCTCACCCAGTTGTTATTGTCCTTTGGGAAATATGTGAAGAGATGGAAAAGGGGCTAGGAACTTGAGGGCAGACCAACGTTGCCTCAATTTTCAAAAAGGGACAGTGATGGCTCCTTGATAGTTCACTAAGTATAACGTTCTTTAGAAAGAAATGATGTGTGAACAGTAAAGAAATAGTGAAACATGAGAGTTAGAAAATTTTGCTATGACTAAACCATGTAAAATTAACCAACTTTCCTTTTGAGAAAAAGTTGTCTTACGAGTAGATTTTGGAATGCTAGAGGCACAGTTTGGAAACAGGTAAGGATTCCAGAAGATTTTAATGGACTAAAGGTCCCCCTGGAGGGGTACCTGGTGAAGCACCAGAAGACTGGTCTGCGCTCTGACTCAGCCAGGGATGTCGTCCGTGACTGAAATGAAACTAAAAAGCACACTTACTGATGCAAGAGTCACAATTATTTGACATCTTGGAAAAACAACAATAAAGAAAAACGAAATTTAATTAGTGAAGGTGAAAAGTCTTAAGCCTCCTTAAAAACAATTAAATACAGGAAGGAGCAGCCAGCAGCTCCTGACAAAAGACTGCAGCTTTTGATGACTACAAGCCAAGTATGAGTGAGAATGTGATGCTGCTGCTTAGAAAGTCCTGCAACCAGGCTTCCAGTTTGCACAACGGCAGAGTCGAGACTTTGAAACTCTGCTCTTCCACAGAGCAATGAGAACACTGACCATTTGGTCAAAATGGTCAGAATCAGCATTTTCAGAACTCTGGAAATTAACCAAAGTCTTGCAACAATCTGAGTATTTTTTATGAAAAAATGCCTGAATCTCATCAAAAACAGTGTCCTTTGTGCATGTGAACTTGTCCTATTCCTATCTGCCTCCCTTAGATTTATATAAATATAAATATATAAATACATATATGAACTTAGCAATGTGCCTGGTACATAACCACCACTTAATAAATTTTACCTTATCAATAACGTTTCTTTTTTCCCTTCCTGTAGTAGTTCTGCCTCCAGATGCATCTACACATATGTATATGCATATATATGTAGGTGCATATACATAGTATTATACACAGTATATATGTATACACATAGTACCTACGTAGTATATAGTAGTTCTGCCTCCATATATGATCACTTGCTAGGTCTCCTTCATTTTTCTTTCCTAATTTTCACCTGAGCTAGAAAATCCTGGCAAAAGTAGCGGTCTCCTAGGTCCATGCTAGGGCTCCAATGTATAGGGCTGGGGCAGGCCGGGTTGCCTCTGGGGAGGAGAGGCAGATGTGAATTATAACCAAGGACCAGACCAAGATTAATGCCAACGGGGGCTCAGACCCTGAGCCTGTGCTGGTGTAAGACAATGGGCAGAGTGCAGGGGAGCAGGAGAAGTGGGGGGAGGAGGAAGGGAGTGATGTGCACACGCTGCAACGTGGACTGAGCAAGGCTGCCGGCAGCAGGTATAAGTGCTGGTCACCTTTCCGCTCCATCCTCTTCATCCTCATAGGCATGCTTTATCCTGTATCTCCATCCTGTCACTGTACTCTTTGGACAATTGCAGGTGTTTTCAAATTGTGCTACCCAGAGGTGCACCCAAGTTTTTCCCAACATTTGATTTGATTTTAAAAAACTATAGCCAATTCACCATTTGCGAGCTGTAAGAAGGTAAGAAAGAGGCCTAGTAGGTGAAGACCCAGGTTCCATACTCCTGTTTCAGTCAGAACAACAGCTTCATTTTTATTTCTCTTAACTACTGGGGTTTCTCTTAAAATTCAGCTTTATTAAGAGTTTTTGCTATAACAATGTTTGGCATCACATTGGTCTACTGCAACATTGCCAGGGCATCCCTGATTTTGCCACTTTTTTTTCCTGCACCCACTCTAAATAAATCATTCTAAGTGCTTCTTCATTAAGGTACCTCCCCCCACCCCGATCCAGAATATTTGTTGACTTTTTATCATCCTCTGAACAAATCAAATCCCCCGCTGAGCCCCTGGGCCCTCTTCAATCAGAATGAAAGGAATGGGGACCTCCCTGGTGGCGCAGTGGATTAGAATCCTCCTCCCAATGCAGGGGACACGGGTTCGATCCCTGGTCCAGGAAGATCCCACATGCCGCGGAGCAGCTAAGTCTGTGCGCCACATCTACTAAGCCCCCGTGCCACAACTACTGAAGCCCGCGCTCCACAGCAAGAGAAGCCACGGCAATGAGAAGCCCTTGCACCGCAACGAAGAGTATCCCCCGGTCGCCCCAACTAGAGAAAGCCTGTTCGCAGAAGTGAAGACCCAACACAGCCAAAAATAAACAAACAAACAAGTAAATAAATAAACAAATTTTTTAAAAAAGAATGAAAGGAATGGGGTGATGCCTGACACTGTTTAGAACACTTAGTGCATGGCAGGCACTCAATAAGTAAATACCAAATTATGATATTCGTTCCTTAAGGGAAGTTTTGCATCCTCCCAACTGCTAGAACACGACCTTGCACGCAGGACCTTCCTCTTCACGGCATAATTCCTTGTACACAGCTCAATTTCCATGGGGAAGCGACCTGGTGATGTTTAGGAAGGTCCCGAATTTTTATTTTCTGTGGAAAATGGTGTGGTGATGTTTAGGAAGTGCCTTCCACTTCCATCTTCTGTTGTCTGGAAAAATACCTACTTCTGGTTGGCTTACAGATGGAACTATTGGATTGACCTAACTGAATCCCTGGGGTGGTTCATCATTAACCTGGCTCTTGGTGCCCCCTTGTGGCAATCTGCCGCCATGCAGCGTTCAACAAGAGAGGGTGAGAGCCGTCCTTTAGTGGGTGGCGAACTCTGAGCCAAGTATCACACTAGGCTTAGCTCATTCATCCTCACCACACTCCACTGAGGTAGCTGCCATTGGTTTAATAACTCGGTCTTAGCAACATAGCTAACAAGTGGCAGAATAGAAACTTGCACCCAAGCTGGTTAGTCTGGGGCTTGTGCTGCTGACGGCTATGCTAACATGCCAAGAGACGTTTTGCTGGGCATATAAAGATGAATTCAGAGGCAGCATTTCTGGAATAAAGGAGTAGAAAGCTTGGCAGACCTTATCCCCAGCAAAATAACAATCGAACTGAGAATATTATTTAAAATAGTCATCATTGAAAATCTCTGGAAAGCGTCCTAAGGGTATACAGCAAAAGAGAAACATTCGTTCAAGAAAATCTATAATATCTCAATAAAAATCGTGAAAGTCTGTGGTGTTTGAGCCCCACTCTGCTCCATTAACCTCCCCACTAGCTCCAAGTTATGGAAGTTCTGCCCAGGGCAGGTACAGCCAAGGGCTCTATCTCTCCTGAGATCCCAGTCTGGAGTTGTGGTTTGACCCCAGAAGAGGCAGGATGCTGGTGCTTCTTGGCCTCCAGCCCCATTTTTTTTTCTTTTTTTTTTTGCGGCACATGGGCCTCTCCCTGTTGTGGCCTCTCCCGTTGTGGAGCACAGGTTCCAGACGCACAGGCTCAGCTGCCATGGCTCACGGGCCCAGCCGCTCCGCGGCACGTGGGATCTTCCCGGACCGGGGCACGAACCCATGTCCCCTGCATCGGCAGGCAGACTCTCAACCACTGCGCCACCAGGGAAGCCCCCCAGCCCCATTTTGCAGAAGTTGTATTGCAGATAGGCGCTCCAAGAGGACCAGGCCTCCCTCTTCTCATGTGGCCCCCCACCTTGTGGGGCGGAAGCTCTGCTCCAGGCTTGGCAAGTCAGGGTATTAGGGCCCTGGTTGCCCACACCCCAGCTCACTTGCAGGGCAGAGATTCTGTGCTGAGATGACAGGGGTTTCCACATCCCCCTCCCCCAGAACCCACTTGTAAAGCAAGGACATCACTCTGGGAAAAGGGTGTCTGGCCTAGCTCCAGTGCAGTGGTAGAGGGGTGCTGCCTAGTGGGAAAGGCAGGCCATAAGGAGGAAAACTTCCACAGCTCTGAGTTTATTTGGAATAAAGAGTGGAGAACTCCATGCCTAAGAGTGTTGTTGAAAATCCCCCTGATCTTTGTGGAGAGCAGTGAAGGAGGCTGATATCTGCATGATACAAGCAAAGTGGTGGAGCAGCCAGAAGCCTAACAGAGAAAACCAGGGAAAGAGAAACACAAAAGAACTCCCCGTTGATCACAGCCAACTCTGGGGGTCATGCTGCCCCTCGGGAGTAGTCAGAGCAGGATGAGGACAGAGGAATCACTGTGGACTCAGAGAGGAGCCATTCTGGAGTGGTGAGGGGAGAAAGCAGACCAGAACGGGCACGGCAGTGAAGGGAGTCTGAATGGGAAGAGAAGACCTGGAGACAGCCCACCCCTCTGAACTAAATGCCCCAGAGGAAGGCAATGCTTGTCTACACAGGTCTGGTCTGCCCAACAGCTGAGTCAGAACTGCGTCCAGCCATCCGCTGCTCTGAATACAGGACAACAAGCCCTCTGCAATGGCCTAGCTATTGATCAGCAATGGCATTTGTTGGGACCACAGAGACCCAGCTCCTCTTCCTCTTGCTAAGAAACACTTAGAGCCGTTCACTGGGGCCTTATTTAAAGATATTACATTGATAAATTAAATGGAAAAATATATCCAGCTTGCCTAGCACATAGGAAGGCTACTTTCCTTCCACTTCGATTATAAGAACACAATGAAACAATGGAGAACACACATTGCTCTAAAGAATTGTTTTTCCCTCTGAATTCTAAAATTGCAATAATTGTAATACTGAAATATTGCTATTGTCGATCCTAAATCACTCTCTTGGCATTGGCTGGAATTCCATTTGAAGTGAGTCTTTCCTTGGCCCCTACCAAATAGGCTTAGTGATGCAGCCTGGTCTAGAAGGTGTTCTCGCAGCAATAATGGTAATTACCACCCGTAGTGAGGTGCTCCTGCGTGTCACTTAGGTGCTGTGCTTGACATACATTATCCCCATTTTTCCAGAAACTCTGTGAGAAAGGTAATCAGCAGCCCAGCTTAATGGATGAAGAAACTGAAGCTTAGGAGAGTCTTGGCCAAGACTATTTTATTAATGATGAAATTCATAAATCAAAGGTTTTATTTGATGCCTGTCATGTCATTGGTGAAGCACAGCTAACCTTTGATTAGAATCTTCTGAAGAATTTTAAAGTTCTTTGAAACTGTTTCCTAAGCTTGGGTCACCGTGATCAAACACAAGAGGCATACAGTTGAAAATGGCAAGTGGAAATTCATGCCTCTCTTGTCTCTCTTGAACACTGCTGATTTTGATCAAAACATAGCTCCAGCTACGGGAATCTGCCCTTGGGTTTTCCCTTCTCCTCTGCCGCTGTCTCTCTGCGCAACCTCACTCATGCTTAGGGCTTTAACTGCCAACTCTATTCTGAGGACTTCTAAATCTTTAATTACAGTTCAGTCTCTTTCCTGAGTTCCAACCCACTTATATCCAGTTACTCATGAGCTGTCTCCTCCTGGGTGTTCCTAAGGGACCTCAAACTCAATATATTCCAAACTGAACCCATACCATTTTGTCCCAAGCAAGCATCACCTGTTCTAGTTTCCATCTACCCAGACAGCTGTGGCAGAAACCTGCAGTTCACAGAATTCTCCCACTCCCTGTCTCTCTTTTCCTGTTATCCTATTGGTGGCCAAGTCCTGTAGAGGGGAGATTCTCGGAGTAAGGTCTCCATATCACCAGCAGCAACAGCATCTGGAAACTAGTTAGAAATAAAGATGCTTGGACTCCATCCTCACTCAGAACCAGCATCTTTGGGGCTGGGACGCAGCAATCTGTGGGGTAACCAGCCCTCCAGGTGATTCTGATGACACTCTAAACTGACCTTCCTTATTATCTCCCTAATTTCTCCGTTCCTAAAGCTGCTAAGTCAGGCCCTCCTCTTCTCACAGCTGAATCATTTCAATCATTTCCTAACCGTGTACCTTTCTCCAGCCTTAGATCTCTCCACGCTTCCTCTCCTTTCCTGCCACAATGTTCCCTCAAAATGCAAATCTGATCATGTCTCTACCCTACATAAAATTCTTCAATGTTCCCCCAGTGTCTAAGTGGCACCGTCCCCAAGGAAATATGATGCGGGCTCATATGTAATCGTTTTCTGCGGCTACTAGAAATTTTTTTAATTAAACAAAAAAGAAGTTCATTTTTTTCCTTTTTTCTTTAATTTTTCTGGCCATGCGGCATGAGGGATCTTAGTTCCCCGACAAGGGATCGAACCCGTGCTCCCTGAAGTGGAAGCATGGAGTCTTAACAACTGCACTGGGCCACCAGGGAAGTCTCCAAAAGAAATTAATTTAAATAATATATTATTAAATCAAATATATCAAAAATATTATTTCAACATCTAAACAATATGAGAGTCATTAATGAGATACTTTACATTCTTTTTTTCATGCCAAATCATTGAAATCTGGTATATATTTTTACGCTTACAGGTGTATCTCAATTCAGATGTTAAATTTTCATTGAAAATACTCAATTTATATTTAGATTTCATAAAATTTACAGGTGAGTTGAAAGAGTAGGTGTACTTATCCAAGTCGCTCCAAACATACTTAAGGGTTTTTCAATAATTGAATTAACACCTTTAAAATTTAAATGAATTAAAATTAAAAATTAACTTCTCAGTCACACTACCACATTTCAAATGCTCTATAGTCACGTGTGGTTGTGCTACCGTGTCGGTCAGCATGGCTTAAAGGACAAAATCCTAACCCTCAGCCCTCCCTCCAGGATCTGGCTTCTTCCCCTGGTCTCCAGTCTCATCCCTGTCGCATCCCTGCCGCACAGAGTGATTCATTACAGGGAAGCACATTTCCTGAGATATTTCATGTCATTTCCTGCCTCAGGACCTTCCCCCACGAAACCTCCTCTCCCTCCACTGCCCTGTCCCTCATCTCCTTCTTCAGGTGGCAAAACCCACTCATTTTTTAGAGTCAGCCCAAGAGGCACCTCCTCTATTAAGCCTCCCACCTCTCCACCTCTCCCAGGACTGACCAATCCTTCTCTGAGCTGAACTGAACTGTATATCAACCTCTAAGACTCGCATGAATATTGAATTTTATTTATTTGTTCACATCTCTTTCTTTTGAGATTAAAAAAATTTTTTTATTTTCTATTGGAGTAGAGTTGAGTAACAATGTTGTGTTAGTTTCAGGTGCACAGCAAAGTGATTCAGTTATATATATACATGTGTATGTGTCCCTTGTTACTAGGGAGTGAACTCCTAAAATCTTGTTATTCATCTTTTTTATCCCTAGCACCTAGAACACCATCACTACTAGACATTAATAAATGTTGTTGAATGAACACATGATTAATACCCAAATTTGCGCCCTTTTGTTATCACATACTCCCCTCCATGGACCTGAAGGGCAGCAGTTCGCTGTCACTGAAGAACTAGTGCTCTTGTAATTGTCACATCATGGCAATTTCCCCAAAGCTGAAGGAAAGAGATAGGCTTTTCCTTTTTTTTTTTTTAACATCTTTACTGGAATATAATTGCTTTACAATGTTGTGTTAGTTTCTGCTGTATAACAAAGTGAATCAGCTATACATATACATATATCCCCATATCTCCTCCCTCTTGTGTCTCCCTCACACCCTCCTTATCCCACCCCTCTAGGTGGACACAAAGCACCGAGCTGATCCCCCTGTGCTATACAGCTGCTTCCCACTAGCTGTCTATTTTACATTTGGTAGTGTATATATGTCCATGCCACTCTCTCACTTCGTCCCAACTTACCCTTCCCCCAGCCCATGTCCTCAAGTCCATTCTCTACACCTGGCCTTTAACCTGTCCCTCCCCTAGGTTCTTCAGAACCTTTTTTTTTTTTTTGATTTCATATATATGTGTTAGCATACGGTATTTGTTTTTCTCTTTCTGACTTACTTCACTCTGTATGACAGTCTCTAGGTCCATCCACCTCACTACAAATAACTCAATTTCATTTCTTTTTATGGCTGAGTAATATTCCATTGTATATATGT
>NC_041227.1:106393235-106396314 GCF_002837175.3 Physeter macrocephalus | reverse complement strand
GAGATTAATCCTTTGTCAGTTTCCTCATTTGCAAATATTTTCTCCCATTCTGAGGGTTGTCTTTTTGTCTTATTTATGGTTTCCTTTGCTGAGCAAAATCTTTTAAGTTTCATTAGGTCCCATTTGTTTATTTTTGTTTTTATTTCCATTTCTCTAGGAGGTGGGTCAAAAAGGATCTTGCTCTGATTTATGTCAGAGTGTTCTGCCTATGTTTTCCTCTAAGAGTTTTATAGTGTCTGGCCTTACATTTAGGTCTTAAAAATATGGAACGCTTCACGAATTTGCATGTCATCCTTGTGCAGGGGCCATGCTAATCTTCTCTGTATTGTTCCAATTTTAATATATGTGCCGCCAAAGCAAGCACTGGGCTTTTCATTTTGCCATTTGTTCTTACTCCAGGGTGTTGAGGCACACCTTTGAGTGTACCCTTCACAAAGGATTTAGAAACAGAAGACTCTAAGCTCAGATGATTGTTATCTTTCTCTGGTTTGCCCAGACCAAATCCCTTAACCTCTCTGAACCTTGGTGTCCTTTTCTGTAAAATGGGGATGTGATAACCTAATGCACTAAAGGATGTAAAATGCTTGGTAGACTACGCTGAGTAAAGCACACCTAAGGTCCTATTATCATTTAACCTCAGAAGGTCACCAACACAGACGAGAAGAGAGGAAACACCTCCTTTATGCAGGAGTCTACACAGCCTTGTCAAATTATTGGGTGTTAAGATCACCATCGTAGTCCAGGTGTAAGCTGTAGTGATTTAGCTCAGGATACTTGCTGAGCTGGGTTCTCTCTGCCCATCTCCATCTCCCAGGGGGAAGAACGTTAGAGGGTTGGAAGGAAAACAAGAAAGCAGATGGTGAGTGTACCTGAGAAGGAACCAGCCCCCGCTCCCCAGAGTCAGCTTCAAGGGGGGTGAGATGAACGACCCCAGATGAGTGTGAATATCCAGGAGTAGGGGAGCCCTGCCCTGGGCCCCAGCATGCGGGTGTTCCTTACACCCCTGTGGCCTGAGAGCAGTAGGTAGAGATTATTATGCCAGAGGCTGAGAGTAGAGAGAGTCCAAAGCAGCCACTCACAGTTTCCTAGGCTCCACAGGAGCGTGGGAGAATTCTAAATTTCCCCGTGTGTCCAAGAAGGAATGTGAGAGACAGCCACCTGGTAGACCCTGATGGTGTCTGCATCACAATGAAGCAGATGGTCAGGAAACCACACCTGAGGATCAGGTGGAGGCCAGCACAATAGTGACAGGTGCCACCCAGGCGTCTGATGCCTCCCCAACCTCTAATGCCCACTCAGCATATGATGCTTAGAAATTAGACGCAGTCCTAGGAAGTGCTAGGAAGGGAAAGTAGAAAACACGGGATTGACTGGGACAGCCTGGAATTGGCTTGACTATGAATTCAGTCAGAAGTGAGTGAGGCGGGGGATGGAGACTTTTATAGAGATGAAGTCAAGTTACAGAAGATAACAAAGTAGAGATGTGTTTCTGGCATCCATGAGATATATCACATCCTCTGTGGACGGTTGTCTGTGTGCCTGGATCCCTGCTAGATTGTAAACTCCTTCATGTTTTGTGTTTTGTGTCTCGTGCATCCCTGCTCTCCCCAGGCCCGGGGTCTGCGCATCATAGGTCCAACTGAGAAGTTTGCTCTGAAATGAGATGAGGTGGAGGTATGTTTGCCTGGCACACCTGGGCTGTGTCGTGTCTTTTCCATTTGCTCACCTGCTGTCACAGCTCAGGAAGTGTGTGAGCATTCTCTCATTTGCTCACTCATTCATTCACTCAGAAAATATTTATCGAGCGCTTGAACTGTGAAGCTTTACAGAGTGAGTTAGGAGGAGAAAGGAGATTTAAAATGTATTTGCATGGTTTGTTTTTAATTTTCTAGAGTCCTTTCCTACCTACTGTCTCACTTTTGCTTCACAGCCACAGTAGAGGTGAAGGGGAGAGGAGTGTGTTAACTTCACTGTACAGGTGAAGAAAAAAGAGAGACAAGTTGAGATTTGACCAGAACAACGCAGAAACTTGTGGTGGAGATGGAGTGGGGGTGGGGTGGGGTGGGGGGAACCACTGTTCTTCTGGTTCTTTGCTTCATTGCTCTTAGGTAAAAATACATCAGAATGTATATTCAGCCAATGGAAAGAGTTCCGAACGGCCAAAGCCAGAACAATCAGAGCAATGAAAATAAAGTAGTATTGGATTATATCCATGAGTCTATAGTGATAGAAATAAAGGATTGAATAAGTAAATGGGAGAGAATAGCTAACTTTCCCTGCAGAAGAATTCCAGATAATTGATGTAGATATTTTGTCCTCAAGGACGGGGAGCAAACTCCCTGCTCCTTAGTGTGGCTGTGCATGGTGACTTCCTTCCTAAGAGCCCAGTGTGGAAAGAGAGGAAAAAGGGTAACTTGACAGTGGAGAAAGCCAACAGGCACTGCCTTAGCCAGGTGACCCAGGCCAGCGTCAGCAGTGGTAGGTAATGTGGATAGTAGGCACCCCTGGTAGGACATGATGAGAACGGCACTTCACCTCCGTTGATCTCCCTCTCAAAACCCATAACCCTGTCTAATCATGAGAGAGACATCAGACAAATCCCAGGTGAGGAACATTCTACAGATACCTGACTAGTCCTCCTCGGAACTCTCAAGGTCATGACAAACAAGGGAAATCTGAGAAACTGTCATAGCCAAGAGGAGCCTGAAGAGACGTGATGACTAAATGTATCTTGGATGGGGAAATCTGAACAAGTATAGACTTCAGTTCATAATAATTTATCAATTTTGATTCATTAATTGTGACTAATATACCATCTTAGTGTAAGATGTTAATAATAGGAGAAACTGGGTGTGGAGGTACATGGGAACTCGATACTATTGTCGCAACTTTTCTGTAAATCTCAAATGATTCTAAAATTAAAAGTTTATGGGAAATGAAATGAATTTTTTGTTGTTGTTAAAAATAAATGACTTTAATCCCAATCTCCCAATTCATCACACCACCACCACCCCCGCCACTTTCCCCCCTTGGTGTCCACACGTTTGTTCTCTACAGCTGCGTCTCCATTTCTGCCCTG